>NC_069501.1:649304211-649364211 GCF_027579735.1 Bombina bombina | reverse complement strand
CCTGCGCACACAGCTTTAAAGGGACAGATTACTGTAATGTGCACGCAGCACAACCTTAAAGGGCAGCTCAACACCTGCGCACAGAGCCTTAAAGGGACAGATCACCGTAATGTACACGCAGCGCAACCTTAAAGGGCAGCTCGACACCTTCGCACAGAACCTTAAAGGGACAGATCACTGTAATGTACACGCAGCACAACCTTAAAGAGCATCTCGACACCTGCATACAGAGCCTTAAAGGGACAGATTATGTAATGTACAAACAGTGCAACCTTAAAGGGAGGCTCGATACCTGCACACAGAGCCTTAAAGGGACAGATAGCCGTAATGTGCACGCAGCACAACCTTAAAGGGCAGCTCGACACCTGTGCACACAGCCTTAAAGGGACAGATCACTGTAATGTGCACACAGCAAACCTTAAAGGGCAGCTCGACACCTGCGCACAGAGCGTTAAAGGGACAGATTAACGTAATGTGCACACAGTGCAACCTTAAAGAGCAGCTCGACACCTGCGCACACAGCCTTAAAGGGACAGATCACTGTAATGTGCACGAAGCACAACCTTAAAGGGCAGCTCAACACCTGCACACAGAGCCTTAAAGGAACAGATCAACATAATGTGCACACAGTGCAACCTTAAAGGGAAGCTCGGCACATGCGCACAGAGCCTTAAAGGGACAGATCACCGTAATGTACACGCAGCGCAACCTTAAAGGGCAGCTCGACACCTGCACACAGAGCCTTAAAGGGACAGATCGCTGTAATGTGGACGCAGCGCAACCTTAAAGGGCAGCTCGACACCTGCGCACACAGCCTTAAAGGGACAGATCACTGTAATGTGCACGCAGCACAACTTTAAAGGGCAGCTCGACACCTGCGCACAGAGCCTTAAAGGGACAGATCACCGTAATGTGCACGCAGCACAACCTTAAAGGGCAGCTCGACACCTGCGCACACAGCTTTAAAGGGACAGATTACTGTAATGTGCACGCAGCACAACCTTAAAGGGCAGCTCGGCACCTGCTTACAGTCTTAAAGGGGCAGGCACACACAACCTTTTAGTGAGTTTACACGCACAGCTCGACACCTGCGCACAGAGCCTTAAAGGGACAGATCACTGTAATGTACACGCAGCACAACCTTAAAGAGCAGCTGGACACCTGCATACAGAGCCTTAAAGGGACAGATCGCCGTAATGTGGACGCAGTGCAACCTTAAAGGGCAGCTCGACACCTGCACACAGAGCCTTAAAGGGACAGATCGCCGTAATGTGAATGCAGCGCAACTTTAAAGGGCAGCTCAACACCTGCGCACAGAGCCCTAAAGGGACAGATCGCCGTAATGTGGACGCAGTGCAACCTTAAAGAGCAGCTCGACACCTGCACACAGAGCCTTAAAGGGACAGATCGCCGTAATGTGGACGCAGTGCAACCTTAAAGGGCAGCTCGACACCTGCACACAGAGCCTTAAAGGGACAGATCACCGTAATGTGGACGCAACGCAACCTTAAAGGGCAGCTCGACACCTGCGCACACAGCCTTAAAAGGGAAAGTTAAACGTAATGTGCACGCAGCACAACCTTAAAGGGCAGCTCGACACCTGCGCACAGAGCCTTTAAGGGGCAGATCAACATAATGTGCATACAGTGCAACCTTAAAGGGCAGCTCGACACCTGCGTACAGAGGCTTAAAAGGGACAGATCACCGTAATGTGCATGCAGCACAACCTTTAAGAGCAGCTTGACACCTGCGCACACAGCCTTAAAGGGACAGATCACCGTAATGTGCACGCAGCACAACCTTAAAGGGCCGCTCGACACCTGCGCACAGAACTTTAAAGGGACAGATCACCGTAATGTGCACGCAGCACAACCTTAAAGGGCAGCTCGGCACCTGCTTACAGTCTTAAAGGGGCAGGCACACAAACCTTTTAGTGAGTTTACACACACAGTTTTAAAGGGAGCGATAGTATGCATCCCCATGTGATGCACGCAGCCTTAAAGGGACGCCCTATCTTAACGGGACAGTGGCATGTGCACGCACACAAACACACAGAGCACTCTCAGCCTTTAAAAGGACAACTTGCACCACACGCATACAGCCTAAAAGGGACATATCTGCGTAATGTTCACGCAGCGTAACCTTAAGGGCAGCTCGGCACCTGCACACAGAGCCTTAAAGGGACAGATCGCCGTAATGTGGACGCAGTGCAACCTTAAAGGGCAGCTCGACACCTGCGCACAGAGCCTTAAAGGGGCAGATCAACATAATGTGCATACAGTGCAACCTTAAAGGGCAGCTCGACACCTGCGGACAGAGCCTTAAAAGGGACAGATCACGTAATGTGCACCCAGCACAACCTTTAAGAGCAGCTCGACACCTGCGCATACAGCCTTAAAAAGGACAGATCACCGTAATGTGCATGCAGCACAACCTTAAAGGGCAGCTCGACACCTGCGCACAGAGCATTAAAGGGACAGATCACCATAATGTGCACGCAGCGCAACCTTAAAGGGCAGCTCGACACCTGCGCACACAGCCTTAAAGGGACAGATCACTGTAATGTACACGCAGCACAACCTTTAAGGTCAGCTCGACACCTGTACACAGAGCCTTAAAGGGACAGATCACTGTAATGTGCACGCAGCACAACCTTAAAGGGCAGCTCGACACCTGCGCACAGAGCCTTAAAGGGACAGATCAACATAATGTGCACACAGTGCAACCTTAAAGGGCAGCTTGACACCTGCGCACACAGCCTTAAAGGGACAGATCACTGTAATGTGCATGCAGCACAACCTTAAAGGGCAGCTCGACACCTGCGCACAGAGCTTTAAAGGGACAGATCAACATAATGTGCACACAGTGCAACCTTAAAGGGCAGCTTGACACATGCGCACAGAGCCTTAAAGGGACAGATCCCTGTAATGTACACACAACGCAACCTTAAAGGGCAGCTCGACACCTGCGCACAGAGCCTTAAAGGGACAGATCAACATAATGTGCACACAGTGCAACCTTAAAGGGCAGCTTGACACCTGCGCACACAGCCTTAAAGGGACAGATCACTGTAATGTGCACGCAGCACAACCTTAAAGGGCAGCTCGACACCTGCGCACAGAGCTTTAAAGGGACAGATCAACATAATGTGCACACAGTGCAACCTTAAAGGGCAGCTTGACACATGCGCACAGACCCTTAAAGGGACAGATCCCTGTAATGTACACACAACGCAACTTTAAAGGGTAGCTCAACACCTGCGCACTGAGCTTTAAAGGGACAGATCACCGTAATGTGCACGCAGCACAACCTTAAAGGGCAGCTCGACACCTGCGCACAGAGTTTTAAAGGGACAGATCACCATAATGTGCACGCAGTGCAACCTTAAAGGGCAGCTCGGCACCTGCTTACAGTCTTAAAGGGGCAGGCACACACAACCTTTTAGTGAGTTTACACGCACAGTTTTAAAGGGAACGATAGTATGCATCCCCATGTGATGCACGCAGCCTTAAAGGGACGCTCTGTCTTAACGGGACAGTGGCATGTGCACGCACACAAACACACAGAGCACTCTCAGCCTTTAAAAGGACAACTTGCACCACACACATACAGCCTAAAAGGGACATATCTGCGTAATGTTCACGCAGCGTAACCTTAAAGGGCAGCTCGGCACCTGCACACAGAGCCTTAAAGGGACAGATTGCCGTAATGTGGATGCAGCGCAACCTTAAAGGGACATTAAACCCAAAAAATTTCTTTCATGAGTCAGACAGAGAATACAATTTTAAACAACATCCCAATTTATCAAGAATATCAAGAGAATGAAGCAAATTAGATTATATAAGTAAATTAGAAAGTTGTTTAAAATGGTATTCTCTATCTGAATCATGAAAGAAAAAATTTGGGTTTCATGTCCCTTTAAAGGGCAGCTCGACACCTGCGCACACAGCCTTAAAGGGACAGATCACTGTAATGTGCACGCAGCACAAACTTAAAGGGCAGCTCGACACCTGTGCACAGAGCCTTAAAGGGACAGATCACTGTAACGTGCACGCAGCACAAACTTAAAGGGCAGCTCGACACCTGCGCACAGAGCCTTAAAGGGACAGATCACTGTAATGTGCACGCAGCACAACCTTTAAGGTCAGCTCGACACCTGTGCACAGAGCCTTAAAGGGACAGATCACTGTAACGTGCACGCAGCACAAACTTAAAGGGCAGCTCGACACCTGCGCACAGAGCCTTAAATGGACAGATCAACATAATGTGCACACAGTGCAACCTTAAAGGGCAGCTCGACAAATGCGCACAGAGCCTTAAAGGGACAGATCCCTGTAATGTACACACAACGCAACCTTAAAGGGCAGCTCGACACCTGCACACAGAGCCTTAAAGGGAAAAGATCGCCGTAATGTGGACGCAGTGCTTCCTTAAAGGGCAGCTCGAAACCTGCGCACACAGCCTTAAAAGGGACAGAACGCCGTAATGTATACGTGTACGCTAGTGTCGAGCTGCCTTTTAAGCTAGCACTGCGTCCACATTACGGCGATCTTTTCCCTTTAAGGCTCTGTGTGCAGGTGTCGAGCTGCCCTTTAAGGTTGCGTTGTGTGTACATTACAGGGATCTGTCCCTTTAAGGCTCTGTGCGCATGTGTCGAGCTGCCCTTTAAGGTTGCACTGAGCCTTAAAGGGACAGATCCCTGTAATGTACACACAACGCAACCTTAAAGGGCAGCTCGACACCTGCACACAGAGCCTTAAAGGGAAAAGATTGCCGTAATGTGGACGCAGCGCAACCTTAAAAGGCAGCTCGACACCTGCGCACACAGCCTTAAAGGGACAGATCACTGTAATAGATCACTGTAATGTGCACGCAGCACAACTTTAAAGGGCAGCTCAACACCTGCGCACACAGCCTTAAAAGGGACAGATCACCGTAATGTGGACGCAGCGCAACCTTAAAGGGCAGCTCGACACCTGCGCACACAGCCTTAAAAGGGACAGATTACCGTAATGTGCAAGCAGCACAAACTTAAAGGGCAGCTCGACACCTGCGCACAGAGCCTTAAAGGGGCAGATCAACATAATGTGCATACAGTGCAACCTTAAAGGGCAGCTCGACACCTGCGCAAGAGCCTTAAAGGGACAGAACGCCGTAATGTACACGCAGCGCAACCTTAAAGGGCAGCTCGACAACTGCGCACAGAGCCTTAAAGGGACAGATCACCGTAATGTGGACGCAGCACAACCTTAAAAGGCAGC
Organism: Bombina bombina; assembly: GCF_027579735.1. Taxonomy (NCBI): domain Eukaryota; kingdom Metazoa; phylum Chordata; class Amphibia; order Anura; family Bombinatoridae; genus Bombina; species Bombina bombina. The sequence continues at coordinate 649,358,950 of NC_069501.1, read as the reverse complement.
TCGACACCTGCGCACACAGAGCCTTAAAAGGGACAGATCACCGTAATGTGCACACAGCACAACCTTAAAGAGCAGCTCGACACCTGCGCACACAGCCTTAAAGGGACAGATCACCGTAATGTGGATGCAGCACAACCTTAAAGAGAAGCTCGACACCTGCGCACACAGCCTTAAAGGGACATATTACCGTAATGTGCATGCAGCACAACCTTAAAGGGCAGCTCGACACCTGCACACAGAGCTTTAAAGGGACAGATCACCGTAATGTGCACACAGCGCAACCTTAAAGGGCAGCTCGGCACCTGCTCACAGACTTAAAGGGGCAGGCACACACAACCTTTTAGTGAGTTTACACGCACAGTTTTAAAGGGAAAGATTGTATGCATCCCCATGTGATGCACGCAGCCTTAAAGGGACGCTCTGTCTTAACAGGACAGTGGCATGTGCACGCACACAAACACACAGAGCACTCTCAGCCTTTAAAAGGACAACTTGTGCCACACACATACAGCCTAAAAGGGACATATCTGCGTAATGTTCACGCAGCGTAACCTTAAAGGGCAGCTCGGCACCTGCACACAGAGCCTTAAAGGGACAGATTGCCGTAATGTGGATGCAGCGTAACCTTAAAGGGCAGCTCGGCACCTGCACACAGAGCCTTAAAGGGAAAAGATTGCCGTAATGTGGACGCAGTGCTACCTTAAAAGGCAGCTCGACACCTGCGCACACAGCCTTAAAGGGACAGATCATTGTAATAGATCACTGTAATGTGCACGCAGCACAACTTTAAAGGGCAGCTCAACACCTGCGCACAGAGCCTTAAAGGGACAGATCACCGTAATGTGGACGCAGCGCAACCTTAAAGGGCAGCTCGACATCTGCGCACACAGACTTAAAAGGGACAGATCACTGTAATAGATCACTGTAATGTGCACGCAGCACAACTTTAAAGGGCAGCTCAACACCTGCGCACAGAGCCTTAAAGGGACAGATCACCGTAATGTGGACGCAGCGCATCCTTAAAGGGCAGCTCGACACCTGTGCACACAGCCTTAAAAGGGACAGATTACCGTAATGTGCAAGCAGCACAACCTTAAAGGGCAGCTCGACACCTGTGCACAGAGCCTTAAAGGGGCAGATCAACATAATGTGCATACAGTGCAACCTTAAAGGGCAGCTCGACACCTGCGCAAGAGCCTTAAAGGGACAGAACGCCGTAATGTACACGCAGCGCAACCTTAAAGGGCAGCTCGACAACTGCGCACAGAGCCTTAAAGGGACAGATCACCGTAATGTGGACGCAGCACAACCTTAAAGGGCAGCTCGACACCTGCGCATACAGCCTTAAAAGGGACAGATCACCGTAATGTGCACACAGCACAACCTTAAAGAGCAGCTCGACACCTGCGCACACAGCCTTAAAGGGACAGATCACCGTAATGTGGATGCAGCACAACCTTAAAGAGAAGCGCGACACCTGCGCACACAGCCTTAAAGGGACATATTACCGTAATGTGCATGCAGCACAACCTTAAAGGGCAGCTCGACACCTGCACACAGAGCTTTAAAGGGACAGATCACCGTAATGTGCACACAGCGCAACCTTAAAAGGCAGCTCGGCACCTGCTCACAGTCTTAAAGGGAAAAGATTGCCGTAATGTGGACGCAGTGCTACCTTAAAAGGCAGCTTGACACCTGCGCACACAGCCTTAAAGGGACAGATCACTGTAATGTGCACGCAGCACAACCTTAAAGGGCAGCTCGACACCTGCGCACAGAGCTTTAAAGGGACAGATCAACATAATGTGCACACAGTGCAACCTTAAAGGGCAGCTTGACACATGCGTACAGAGCCTTAAAGGGACAGATCCCTGTAATGTACACACAACGCAACATTAAAGGGCAGCTCGACACCTGCACACAGAGCCTTAAAGGGAAAAGATTGCCGTAATGTGGACGCAGTGCTACCTTAAAAGGCAGCTTGACACCTGCGCACACAGCCTTAAAGGGACAGATCACTGTAATGTGCACACAGCACAACTTTAAAGGGCAGCTCAACACCTGCGCACTGAGCTTTAAAGGGACAGATCACCGTAATGTGCACGCAGCACAACCTTAAAGGGCAGCTCGACACCTGCGCACAGAGCTTTAAAGGGACAGATCACCATAATGTGCACGCAGTGCAACCTTAAAGGGCAGCTCGGCACCTGCTTACAGTCTTAAAGGGGCAGGCACACACAACCTTTTAGTGAGTTTACACGCACAGTTTTAAAGGGAACGATAGTATGCATCCCCATGTGATGCATGCAGCCTTAAAGGGACACTCTGTCTTAACGGGACAGTGGCATGTGCACGCACACAAACACACAGAGCACTCTCAGCCTTTAAAAGGACAACTTGCACCACACACATACAGCCTAAAAGGGACATATCTGCGTTATGTTCACGCAGCGTAACCTTAAAGGGCAGCTCGGCACCTGCACACAGAGCCTTAAAGGGACAGATTGCCGTAATGTGGATGCAGCGCAACCTTAAAGGGACATTAAACCCAAAAAATTTCTTTCATGAGTCAGACAGAGAATACAATTTTAAACAACATCCCAATTTACTTCTATTATCTAATTTGCTTCATTCTTTAGATATCTTTTGTTAAAGAAATAGCAATGCACATTGGTGAGCCAATCACATGAGGCAAATACGTGCAGCCACCAATCAGAAGCTACTGAGCATATCTAGATATGCTTTTCAGGAAAGAATATCAAGAGAATGAAGCAAATTAGATTATATAAGTAAATTAGAAAGTTGTTTAAAATGGTATTCTCTATCTGAATCATGAAAGAAAAAATTTGGGTTTCATGTCCCTTTAAAGGGCAGCTCGACACCTGCGCACACAGCCTTAAAGGGACAGATCACTGTAATGTGCACGCAGCACAACCTTTAAGGTCAGCTCGACACCTGTGCACAGAGCCTTAAAGGGACAGATCACTGTAACGTGCATGCAGCACAAACTTAAAGGGCAGCTCGACACCTGCGCACAGAGCCTTAAATGGACAGATCAACATAATGTGCATACAGTGCAACCTTAAAGGGCAGCTCGACACCTGCGGACAGAGCCTTAAAGGGACAGATCCCTGTAATGTACACACAACACAACCTTAAAGGGCAGCTCGACACCTGCACACAGAGCCTTAAAGGGAAAAGATCGCCGTAATGTGGACGCAGTGCTACCTTAAAAGGCAGCTCGACACCTGCGCACACAGCCTTAAAGGGACAGATCACTGTAATAGATCACTGTAATGTGCACGCAGCACAACTTTAAAGGGCAGCTCAACACCTGCGCACAGAGCCTTAAAGGGACAGATCACCGTAATGTGGACGCAGTGTAACCTTAAAGGGCAGCTCGACACCTGCGCACACAGCCTTAAAAGGGACAGATTACCGTAATGTGCAAGCAGCACAACCTTAAAGGGCAGCTCGACACCTGCGCACAGAGCCTTAAAGGGGCAGATCAACATAATGTGCATACAGTGCAACCTTAAAGGGCAGCTCGACACCTGCGCAAGAGCCTTAAAGGGACAGAACGCCGTAAGGTACACGCAGCGCAACCTTAAAGGGCAGCTCGACAACTGCGCACAGAGCCTTAAAGGGACAGATCACCGTAATGTGGACGCAGCACAACCTTAAAGGGCAGCTCGACACCTGCGCATACAGCCTTAAAAGGGACAGATCACCGTAATGTGCACACAGCACAACCTTAAAGAGCAGCTCGACACCTGCGCACACAGCCTTAAAGGGACAGATCACCGTAATGTGGATGCAGCACAACCTTAAAGAGAAGCTCGACACCTGCGCACACAGCCTTAAAGGGACATATTACCGTAATGTGCATGCAGCACAGCCTTAAAGGGCAGCTCGACACCTGCACACAGAGCTTTAAAGGGACAGATCACCGTAATGTGCACACAGCGCAACCTTAAAGGGCAGATCGGCACCTGCTCACAGACTTAAAGGGGCAGGCACACACAACCTTTTAGTGAGTTTACACGCACAGTTTTAAAGGGAAAGATAGTATGCATCCCCATGTGATGCACGCAGCCTTAAAGGGACGCTCTGTCTTAACAGGACAGTGGCATGTGCACGCACACAAACACACAGAGCACTCTCAGCCTTTAAAAGGACAACTTGTGCCACACACATACAGCCTAAAAGGGACATATCTGCGTAATGTTCACGCAGCGTAACCTTAAAGGGCAGCTCGGCACCTGCACACAGAGCCTTAAAGGGACAGATTGCCGTAATGTGGATGCAGCGCAACCTTAAAGGGACATTAAACCCAAAAAATTTCTTTCATGAGTCAGACAGAGAATACAATTTTAAACAACATCCCAATATACTTCTATTGTCTAATTTGCTTCATTCTTTAGATATCTTTTGTTAAAGAAATAGCAATGCACATTGGTGAGCCAATCACATGAGGCAAATACGTGCAGCCACCAATCAGAAGCTACTGAGCATATCTAGATATGCTTTTCAGAAAAGAATATCAAGAGAATGAAGCAAATTAGATTATATAAGTAAATTAGAAAGTTGTTTAAAATGGTATTCTCTATCTGAATCATGAAAGAAAAAATTTGGGTTTCATGTCCCTTTAAAGGGCAGCTCGACACCTGCGCACACAGCCTTAAAGGGACAGATCCCTGTAATGTGCACGCAGCACAACCTTTAAGGTCAGCTCGACACCTGTGCACAGAGCCTTAAAGGGACAGATCACTGTAACGTGCACGCAGCACAAACTTAAAGGTCAGCTCAACACCTGCGCACAGAGCCTTAAAGGGACAGATCAACATAATGTGCACACAGTGCAACCTTAAAGGGCAGCTCGACACATGCGCACAGAGCCTTAAAGGGACAGATCCCTGTAATGTACACACAACGCAACCTTAAAGGGCAGCTCGACACCTGCACACAGAGCCTTAAAGGGAAAAGATTGCCGTAATGTGGACGCAGTGCTACCTTAAAAGGCAGCTCGACACCTGCGCACACAGCCTTAAAGGGACAGATCACTGTAATAGATCACTGTAATGTGCACGCAGCACAACTTTAAAGGGCAGCTCAACACCTGCGCACAGAGCCTTAAAGGGACAGATCACCGTAATGTGGACGCAGCGCAACCTTAAAGGGCAGCTTGACATCTGCGCACACAGACTTAAAAGGGACAGATCACTGTAATAGATCACTGTAATGTGCACGCAGCACAACTTTAAAGGGCAGCTCAACACCTGCGCACAGAGCCTTAAAGGGACAGATCACCGTAATGTGGACGCAGCGCAACCTTAAAGGGCAGCTCGACACCTGCGCACACAGCCTTAAAAGGGACAGATTACCGTAATGTGCAAGCAGCACAACCTTAAAGGGCAGCTCGACACCTGCGCACAGAGCCTTAAAGGGGCAGATCAACATAATGTGCATACAGTGCAACCTTAAAGGGCAGCTCGACACCTGCGCAAGAGCCTTAAAGGGACAGAACGCCGTAATGTACACGCAGCGCAACCTTAAAGGGCAGCTCGACAACTACGCACAGAGCCTTAAAGGGACAGATCACCGTAATGTGGACGCAGCACAACCTTAAAGGGCAGCTCGACACCTGCGCATACAGCCTTAAAAGGGACAGATCACCGTAATGTGCACACAGCACAACCTTAAAGAGCAGCTCGACACCTGCGCACACAGCCTTAAAGGGACAGATCACCGTAATGTGGATGCAGCACAACCTTAAAGAGAAGCTCGACACCTGCGCACACAGCCTTAAAGGGACATATTACCGTAATGTGCATGCAGCACAACCTTAAAGGGCAGCTCGACACCTGCACACAGAGCTTTAAAGGGACAGATCACCGTAATGTGCACACAGCGCAACCTTAAAGGGCAGCTCGGCACCTGCTCACAGTCTTAAAGGGGCAGGCATGCACAACCTTTTAGTGCGTTTACATGCACAGTTTTAAAGGGAGCGATAGTTTGCATCCCAATGTGATGCACGCAGCCTTAAAGGGACGCTCTGTCTTAACGGGACAGTGGCATGTGCACGCACTCAAACACACAGAGCACTCTCAGCCTTTAAAAGGACAACTTGCACCACACGCATACAGCCTAAAAGGGACAGATCACCGTAATGTTCATGCAGTGCAACCTTAAAGGGCAGCTCGGCACCTGCGCACACAGTCTTTAAGGTACAGGCACACACAACCTTTAGTGGTTAAACGCACACAGTTTTAAAGAGAGCAATAGTATGCATCCACACACAAATTTCAGCGCCTTAAAGGTACACTCTGTTTTAAAGGGACAGGGACAAGTGCACAGCCTTTAAAAGGACAACTTTCACCATAACCACACAGTGTTAACGGAACAGCTCACACCATGCACACCTAGCGCAACCTTAAAGGGCAGCTCACCGCCTGCTCACACAGTCTTAAAGGGGCAGTCACACACAACCTTTAGTGGGTAAAGTCACACCACATGCACACAGTCTTAAAGGGAGTGATAACAGTATACATCCACACGCAACGCACACAGCCTTAAAGGAACATCTCACACCATGCACAGTCTTTAAGGGGCAGGCACACAGGCTTTTAAGCACACCCAAATGCACACAGCCTTAAAGGGGCACCCAGTATTAAAGTGACAGACACAAACGCAGACTTTAAAGGGGGAGCTCACACCACACACACACAGTTTTAATGGTGCAGGTGCACAAACACAGCACACACAGCCTTAACAGCACAGATCACATTACGCGTGCACAGACGTAAAGGCACGGACACCCTCACACAATGCACACAGTCCTTAAAGTGATAGTAAACTTTTCCCTTTGTCTAAACAAATCTGGAATGTTGTAGATATTTTAGAAGGAGCTCAGTTATTATGCAGATGCGCTATAACTTACTTTTTAATGTAGCGCTGAAATTCAAATACCCTGCCCTCTGGTCACCAACTTGAAAAGTAATATTTTTGTTGAACTAACAGTTTGAAATATTTTCCAATCATCTCTCTAAAACAAAGGTGCTGTATGACTAGAGGGCTGATTGGGGAACCATTCAAACTGTTAGCTCAACAACAAAAAAACACACAGACTCACAGACTAAAAGCACAGCTCACGGCTTTGTGTGAATGCCATAAAATCTCTATAACTCTTTTTATGATTGCCTTGAGCCATCTCTAAGGGGCCGATTTACTAAAGTGCGGACGGACATGATACAATGTAGCGTATCATGTCCGCCGCACATCAATAAATGCTGAAAGCATACGCTGTCGGCATTTATTATTGCACAAGCAGTTTTTGTGAACTGCTTATGCAATGCCGCCCCCTGAAGATAAAGGGACATGAAACCCTAGATTTTTCTTTCATGGCTCAGAAAGAACATACAATTATAAACAACTTTCCAATTTATTTTTATTATCTAATTTGCTTTATTTTCTTGTTATCCTTTTTTAAAATCATACCTAGTCAGCGCTGCGGAATCTGTTGGCGCTCTACAAATACCTGATAATAATAATAATAATAGGTAGGCTCAGGAGCTAGGGCCTAGCTGCTAATTGAAGGCTACATATATATCTGTTATCATTGGCTTACTGATGTGTTTAGCCAGCTCCCAGTAGTGCATTGCTTCTTTAATAAATTATATCAAGAGAATGTTGCAAAATTGGTAAGAAGTAATTTGAAAGTTGTTTAAAATTACATGCTCTATCTGAATCATGAAAGAAAAAAAATTGTGTTGCATGTCCTTTTAACTCTCAACATGGCATTAAGTAACAACTTTGATAGTTATAAATATACATAATGAAGTCTAAGTATTGCTCACATCAAATTAGCACATAAAAAGGGTAGGGATGGGCGCATGTTGCAGTGGTTCCGCCCCTGCTCCTCCTCCTGAGTCCTACACACACACACAGGTCTTAGTGTGTGAGTGTCACGTGACAGCTGGCTCTCGCACACTAAGAGCTGTGCGATTAAGAAGGCTATGGGCTGGCCTGTAGGTGGCGCTGCAGTCAATGCAGTTTTAAAGTGGAAAGGACTTTTGCCTATAATTCTATCTATCGCACTGCACAGCATGTGCGATAGATAGAAGTATTAGGCAATAGCCCATTCCACACTTCAGCCTAAAACTGCAATTTTAATGTTTTATAGACAAAACTGCATTTGACCCTGGTGATTTTTTTTATTTAGTCCACAAATAATAAAAAAAATTAATTTGTTTTTTTTTATTTATTTTTGTTCATCAGGGGACAGGGTTCACAGGGGGTTCACGTGCTCAAGTGCTCCTATAGAGGAGCCTCCACTGCATTGGATCATGATCATGAGAAGACACAAATTATATAGACACTTCAAATAACAACTTCAAGGAAAATTAGAATCTATGAAATACTAAGATAATAGAAGAGGTAATATGGAGAAAAAATTAGTCAGGCAAGAAGCAGAACTAATATTTGAATTTGGAACAGTTATCCCTTATGGTCTGAACAGTGAATTTGACCTAAATAGTCTTATTTAAACAATTTTAAATAATAACTATTTTAATAATTGTATCTGTTGATAATTGTATTATCGATTAAGAAAAATTAGTTCTACTATTTTTATATATTCATTTTTTTTATATTCAATTTTTAAATTTTTATATATTCATCTTAAATTTTCATTTTTTTTTTTAATTTTTAACGGATTATTTTATATTTAAATATGAATTTTAATTCTTATTGCGCTGGTCTTTTATACATAAAAAAACAGTTGTTAGAATTTATTATACAAAAGATTAATTCACAAGCTGTATAAATTAAGGAATTTTGACCAACTTAGTTTCATGGGATTTTTATTTATGTGTATATATTTAGAATTTCATAACTATGAAATTTTAAGATAGAACTATTTTGAAAATAGATTTTGAATAAATATACTTTATAGAAATGCTTTTATGAAATGATTTGTAAAGCTTACTTTTTGAACCAATAAGGTTTACAAAGTGACAAAGACTGATGAAATAGAAATATATAGTATTTTTCAAAAAAGACAACAAAGGGTTAATGTGACAGCCCATAAATAGTGCACACAGCTGAGTGGTAAATTATCTTGACAAAGGCAGAGATGGAAGCCGAAACACGTAGATCATAAACAACTCAGCTAAAAGTTAGAGAAGCTCCCACTCCCAGGACTGCTACTGAAAGATACTTGTTGCTGGTTTCCCTCTATGAGAGGGTGGACGTTATCTTCAGTTAAGCGGTAGGAGAGGTGACTTGCTATATAGCATTCGGACAATCAGTGACTCCCAAGACCGCCAAAGTAAGTGAATATATTTACCAGGCGTTAGGAGTTGAAGACACAGAAGTTCAAGTAGTGTGCACACCCAGAAGATTTGTCAAGACAGATTGGATACAAATCAATCTCGAATTGGATACATTGTGAGATATTAACCTCTTGGATATCACATTGAAGTTTTTCACCTAGCCTTTTTGTTGGAAACAGACATTTTCAAACAGCACGGATCACCTAATCCTTTTGGTTTGAAACAGACATTTTCAAACATCACAGATCACTTTAAGATACATCAAATAGCATGAACCACTTTAAGATACTTCAAACAGCATGGATCACTTAAGGTATTTACGGTATAACTATTATTTATTATACACCTGATGGGAACACTTTTAATGGACAAACAAAAGACATCATTGCAGATATCATTGATATTATTAATATTACACTAATCACTATTAAGTACTGTCATAAGTCACAATTATTTTTTAATGAATTTTTTGTGCACTCTGCAATAATATCTATCTGTATCTCCGTCTAAAAAAGGAACGTAGTATTAAGGTTATTAAACCCACTTGTTTCTTCTTGGTTATTAGGACATATTGTCATTTTTAGACATTGATAGTGTGGATGAACTATTTTTAGAGACACACCAGTGTCTTTAGCTTTAATAAATTAGGCTTAATAATTTTAAACAACTGTTTTAAATGTATTGAATTTTTTTTTTTTTTTAATCTAAGCCATATAGGTATCCATATATTTTGTACACTATAATTGTTACGTTACTATTATCACTTTACTCAATTGTTTAAGGCAATAATTTTACATATCCAGATAGCCTTGGGCATCCCATTTGAACCCAATCTTATTAGGAATATGAATAGTGCTGTCCAGAAAAAACAATGCATGTTCCTCCCTGCACACCCTGCAGTATGTGTAACTCATAAGTGTCCAGGAAAACATGGCTGAGGTGGCAACCCTAGCGCGTGCAGGGGCACGAGCGCACACGGGGGTGGGAGTGGGTGGGACTGCTACACTATGAAACATAAAAAGTGAAAAAGTAAAAACTGAAAGAGTATACGGGTAACATATAGTTTCCTCCAATAAATTATTTGTTACATAATTGCTATGAAAAATCCAGTCAGCCACTACTCGCACGAGAAAGACATAATTGTAGAAGCGAATGTTGGGCAGGGCAAGACCTCCATACTCTTTTGAGAGAGATAATTTCTTTAAGGATATCCTTGGTCTTTTCCCTTGCCAAATAAATTTGCTGAGTCCACTGTTAAGTGAACGAATATCCCTTTCCAGTAACATTACTGGAGTGTTCTGAAGTACATAGAGAAGTTTTGGTAATAAAACCATTTTAAATAAAGCTATACGACCAGAGATAGATATTGGAAGGCCCTGCCAATTTTTCAATTTCTCCCTTATACTTTTTAAGATTGGAGTAATATTAAGGTCATACAACTCCACAGGGTTAGAAGCAATGATTATTATTATTTGAAGGAGTCTGTTGCCAGACTGAAAGGAATATTCGAGGGGGAGTTATTATTTTTTCTCAGCCATAATAGTTCTGATTTTGCTTGATTAATCTTGTAGCCTGAGAAGGATCCAAACCAAGTGACAATGTCCAGAAATTTTGGTATACTGGTATGGATGTCAGAAAGGTATAGTAAAACATTGTCCACGTAGCGAGCTATTTTTATAACCTGGTCACCTATTTTAATTCCTGGCAGTTGATGTCTGATCATAATCGCCAATGGCTCTATTGAGACGTTGAAGAGCAGAGGGGAGAGAGTGCACCCCTGTCGAGTCCCTCTTCCAAGGGTTATCTGCGGGGAGATAATATTATTGACAATCAATCTTGTATATGGTTCTTTGTATAAGTTGATGATAAATCTGAGGAACTCTCCCTTAAACCCAAACTTATTTAACAAGGTGAAAAGATGATCAAAATGGATTGAGTCGAAGGCTTTTTCTGCATCTATTGAGACAATAGCTAGATCAGGGGCACCCTCCTCCCCCCGGCCCGCCGACGTCCCCCCTGTCTTGAAATATTCGGTTGTGACCAGGGCCTCTCTGATTTTTGCAGAGGAGTTTCTATTAAATAAAAATCCAGCCTGATCTGGGTGTATAATATTGGCCAGTGATAGCTGTAACCGCCTGGTGAGAATGGAACATAGAATTTTATAATCTACATTTAAGAGGGCTATCGGTCTGTATGATTCCTTAAGTTAGGGATCCTTCCCACCTTTCAAGATTAAGATTGAATTGGAGGCCGAGAAGGAAGTAGCTACTGGCTCTCCCTTAGAGTACATGCTATTATATAAATTATTGAGGTAAGGCGCTATCTCACTGTTCATAATTTTAAAGAACTCATTCGGCATACCGTCTGGACCTGGTGTTTTATTGGGAGGGAGGTCTGAAATGACCTTTATAATCTCAGTCTCCAGTATTGGGGCATTAAGCGTTTCAGCCAATTCGGCTGAAATTTTAGGATAGGAAATTTCATTCCAGAATTGCCTCTCATGGAGAAGGTTTGAGCGCCTGTAGGAGTACAGATCCTGATAATAACTGACAAATGCTTGTGCAATCTCTTCAGATTTCTTTAAAGAAGCGCCATCTTGTTGTATGGTCTCAATGAAAGAAGATTTTTTCTTTTTTAACCAGATTGGCGAGAAGTTTGCCAGATTTATTCCCGAATCTGTATAGTCTGGCTTGAAGTTTTAGGTCTCTCTGTGTTTCCTGGAAAACCGCGAAGGTGTCCCTGGCATTCTTAGCTCTAATATATTTCCCCAATTTCTAGGCGAGCTTTCCAAAAGGTAAGAGTTATAAGAGTTAATCACTGAATTAGTAATTTCCTTTTCTCTTAATCTTATTTTCCTCAGTCTCATGGCACTATAGGCTATTATTTCACCTCTAAGAACAGCCTTCGCGGCCTCCCAGAAAACCAGGGGAGAATCTATATGATATTGATTATGTTGGACATATTCGGCAAACTTGAGTTTAAGCCAGTTTTTAAATTTCAAGTCTGGCGCGAGAAATGAGGGAAAGATAAAACGTGAAGGTCTACTTTTAAGATGATTCAATTGAAGCTCTACATAGATTGGGCCATGATCTGAGAGAAAGATGGGAAGGATACCTGTCTTCAAATCTGACCTAGATAGATTATGATTAATAAGAAATAAATCGATCCTGGACAATGTCTTATGAGCCCTGGATAGACAGGTAAATTCTCTAACATCGGGATTCTGGAGTCTCTATACATCCTTAACTGCCAAATTCTGCATGATTGATTTCAATAATTTTACTTCCAAATTATCTCTTTTTTGCTTAGTCGATTTTGTCATGTGTCTAAGTCTGTCCAGTGGGCAGTTAGGAGCCATATTAAAATCTCTGCCAAGAACCAGATGACCCTCTTGGACAGAGAGAATCTTAGCCTGTATTTTAGACCAAAAGGCTGGGTCCAGCTTATTGGGGGCGTAGACATTATTGGGGGCATAAACATTGCTTCTTCCTACACCTGGGGAGAAAAAAAATTCTTTCAGCCAAGTAGTCTTGAGTTTTAGGGACTCTTCTGGGGTCAGATGAGTCTCTTGTATAAATACGTTAGAACCTAATTTCCTCAGGTGCGTGAGGATAGATTTTCTTTTTATGGGGGTGGAGATCCCGCCCACATTCCAGGACACTAGTTTAAGGTTTGCCATCTAGAGGGGAGAGAATCTGATGTCCCGTAGAGTGGGAGAGGGGAGGAAGAGGGGGAGAAAAAAAAAGGAATTTTCCAAATTTCCCCACCCAATCACAGCAACCTGACTGACATATTCCATAATCTAATGTTAATAAAAGAAAAAAAGAAAAAGTCACCAAAGATAAGAAAGACAATTTAATGAAATCCTGGTGGCCTATTTTTGGCCTGGCGATTGTCTGTCTAACAGGTTAGATTCTTTTAGAAATTGTTCAACCTCAAGGATAGAATTAAAAACACGGGTGTTTCCACCATCTATAATTTTCAGTTTTGCTGGGTAGATAATAGTAGCTTGGTGACCTTGCTGAATTAATTTGGAACAGATTGGGGCTAATAATCTTCTTTTAGAGGTTGTCTCGGATGAAGAAAAGTACTACTTTACAAAACTGAGTTAGGCATGGGTCTTAGTCCAAGACCGCATGTCTTATTTTTTTGTTTGGGGCGGCTAATCATGCAGGCCATATAGACATCCCACCATTAGGTGTTGTAACAGGTATTAAACTAATAAGAACAGTACTACTTAACACAACCTAGTTACCATAGGTCCCAGACCACATGTCTTGTTATTATATTTTGTAAGGGTAATCATGCAGGCCATATAGACCTCCCCCGATAGGGTGAGTAACAGGTATTAAAATGCTAAGAACAGTACTACTTAACACAACCTAGTTACCATAGGTCCCAGACCGCATGTCTTGTTATTATATTTTGTAAGGGTAATCATGCAGGCCATATAGACCTCCCCTGATAGGGTGAGTAACAGGTATTAAAATGCTAAGAACAGTACTACTTAACACAACCTTACCATGGGTCCCACAGCATATGTCTTATTATTATATTTTGTAAGGGTAATCATGCAGGCTATATAGACCTCCCCCAATAGGGTGAGTAACAGGTATTAAAATGCTAAGAACAGTACTACTTAACACAACCTTACCATGAGTCCCAGACCCAGAGCATATGTCTTATTATTATATTTTGTAAGGGTAATCATGCAGGCCGTATAGACCTCCCCCGATAGGGTGAGTAACAGGTATTAAAATGCTAAGAACAGTACTACTTAACACAACCTAGTTACCATAGGTCCCAGAGCATATGTCTTATTATTATATTTTGTAAGGGTAATAATGCAGGCCATATAGACCTCCCCCGATAGGGGGAGTAACAGGGATTAAAGTGCTAAGAAAAGTACTAATTAACACAAGCTAATTACCATGGGTCCCACACCGCGTGTCTTGTTGTTATACTTTGTCAGGGTAATCATGCAGGCCATATAGACCTCCCCCGATATGGGGAGTTACAGGGCGGAAAGTGCTAAGAATAGTAATACTTAACACAACCTAGTTACCATGGGTCCCAGACCGCATGTTTAATTATTATACTTTGTCAGGGTAATTATATATTTAACAAATCTATCTATTTATCTTCTATCAATTCTATCTAACTATCAATCTATGTATATCTATCTATTCTATCTATCTATCTAGCTATCTATCTTCTGTCTGGACTGTTTTGAGACAGCCACTGTGTTTTTGACAAATTTGAAGTAGGGGGACAGACCAATCACAGGGATTAAACAGCGAAGAATAGTAATACTTAAGAAAACCTAGTTATACCAGTACCACCATGGGTCCCAGACCGCATGTTTGGTTGTTATACTTTGTCAGGGTAATCATGCAGGCCATATAGACCTCCCTTGATAGGGGGAGTAACAGGGATTAAAGTGCTAAGAATAGTACAACTTAACACAACCTAGTTAACACTAGTTCCCAGACCGCATGTCTTATTGTTATATTTTGGTAAGGTAATCATGCAGGCTATATAGACCTCCCACGATAGGGGGAGTAACAGGGATTAAAGTGCTTACAAAAGTACTACTTAACACAACCTAGTTACCATGGGTCCCAGACCGCGTGTCTTGTTGTTATACTTTGTCGTGGTAATAATGCAGGCCATATAGACCTCCCCGATAGGAGAAGTTACAGGGATGAAAGTGCTAAGAATAGTACTACTTTACACAACCTGATACATGATTAAGGACAGTTGGTCCGAAACGTTGTATTAACTTTTTGGCTTAAATAAAAATCTTTTTATACAGTGCTGCTGCAGCCTGAACTTTCACTTTACACAACCTAGTTACCATGGGTCCCAGACCGCGTGTCTTGTTGTTATACTTTGTCGTGGTAATAATGCAGGCCATATAGACCTCCCCGATAGGAGGAGTTACAGGGATGAAAGTGCTAAGAATAGTACTTCTTTACACAACCTAGTTACCAGGGGTCCCAGACCGCATGTTTAATTATTATACTTTGTCAGGGTAGTTATATATCTAACAAATCTATCTATTTATCTTCTATCAATTCTATCTAACTATCAATCTATGTATATCTATCTATCCTATCTATCTATCTTCTGTCCGGACTGTTTTGAGACAAATTTCAAGTAGAAGGAGAGAACAATCACAGGGATTAATCTGCGAAGAATAGTAATACTTAAGAAAACCTAGTTATACCAGTACCACCATGGGTCCCAGACCGCATGTTTGGTTGTTATACTTTGTCAGGGTAATCATGCATGCCATATAGACCTTCCTTGATAGGGGGAGTAACAGGGATTACAGTTCTAAGAATAGTACTACTTATCACAACCTAGTTACCATGGGTCCCACACCGCATGTTTTGTTGTTATACTTTGTCAGGGTAATCATGCAGGCCATATAGACCTCCCCCGATAGGGGGAGTTACAGGGATGAAAATGCTAAGACTAGTACTACTTAACACAACCTAGTTACCATTAACTGTGGCTCCCAGACCGCATGTCTTGTTGTTAGATTTTGTCCGGATAATCAGCCAGACCATATAGACCGGGGAGTAACAGGGATTAAAGTGCTAAGAATATTAAAAATTAACACAACCTAGTTAACAGTGGTTCCCAGGCCGCATGTCTTGTTGTTATATTTTGCCAGTATAACAGGGATTAAAGTGCTAAGAATAGTACTACTTAACACAACCTAGTTACCATGGATCCATGACCACATGTTTTGTTATTATACTTTGTCAGGGTAATCATGCACGCCATATAGACCTTCCTTGATAGGGGGAGTAACAGGGATTACAGTTCTAAGAATAGTACTACTTATCACAACCTAGTTACCATGGGTCCCACACCGCATGTTTTGTTGTTATACTTTGTCAGGGTAATCATGCAGGCCATATAGACCTCCACCGAAAGGGGGAGTCAGAGGGATGAAACTGCTAAGAAAATTTTTACTTAACACAACCTAGTTACCATGGGTCCCAGACCGCGTGTCTTGTTGTTATACTTTGTCATGGTAATCATGCAGGCCATATAGACCTCCACCGATAGGGCTGAAAGTGCTAAGAATAGTACTACTTAACACAACCTAGTTACCATGGGTCCCAGACCACATGTTTAATTATTATACTTTGTCAGGGTAATTATATAGCTAACAAATCTATCTATTTATCTTCTATCGATTCTATCTAACTATCAATCTATGTATATCTATCCTATCTATCTTGTGTCCGGACTGTTTTGAGACAGCCACTTGTGTTTTTGACAAATTTGAAGTAGGAGGACAGACCAATCATCTTCTTCCATCTCCCGGTTCCAAAAATGCAGGCCATATAGACCTCCCCCGATATGGGGAGTAACAGGTTGTAGTAAACTGCTAAGAATAGTACTACTTAACACACCACGGGTCACAGACCGCATGTCTTATTGTTATTGTCAGGGAAATTATATATATTTCAAATCTATTTATCTATCAAATCGATCTAACTATCAAACGTATCTATCAAATGTATATGCATCTATTGATCGATGTAATTCGTATCTATAGAATGTATATTACATCTTTTGGTTGATGTAATTCGTATCTATCAAATGTATATTGCATCTTTGGATCGATAACATTTGTATCTATCAAATGGATATTGCATCTATTGATCGATGTAATTCGTATCTATCAAATGTATATTGCATCTATTGATCTATGTAATTTGTATCGATCAGATGTATATTGCATCGATTGAGCTATGTAATCTATGTATCTATCTATCAAATCTATCTCATGGTTGTGCAAATGGACTGTTTGCGGTGCGTTACACTTGGAGTTTGGTCTTTCACTGTGAAGCGGGCGTAACCCTTACACTACCTGATAGATACGACATAATAACTGATGTTTTTAAGCACGTTATTGCAAACAATTTAGGAATGTTAGGTGATTTAGGCCCTTTATGGGTTAAAAGCAGACTCTGCATCACCTATGTAATTTTCCATGGGAGTTTTGACTCCCCCTCCAGCATGCCACAGTCCAGGTGTTAGTCCCCTTGAAACAACTTTTCCATCACTATTGTGGCCAGAAAGAGTCCTTGTAGGTTTTAAAGTTCGCCTGCCTATTGAATTCAATGGCGGTTCGCAAACAATACCGGAAGTTCAAGTGCGCCGTTCGCGAACCGAAATGTTTAAGTTTGCGACATCACTAATCACTACTCCCAGGCTCTAGACGTGAAACCACTAATTTTACCGACTACCAGGGAAACCTTACCGACACATCCGTTTACTGGTCTAGGGCAGTCACATCGGATACGTTCTACAAGTGGAGGCCCCAACCGGCAGCTATACAGAGAGGTCATGCCACGGTATCTGCAATCTAGTAAGTAAGGAGGGGCAGAGTAGCCTAGTTGAGGATCTTCCTATATGGTTACCTACTGAGCTGTCAGACCCCAGGCGGCACCGCAACTCTCAGCTAAGCTTGCATTTGGCCGCATTTGTTGCAGCAGATATAAACAGCCGCTGCACTCTGAAAGAGCTTCCTCTTTTAAATACTGTCGTCATTGGTAAAGACGCAGCTGATCCTCAAGAACAGGACCTGGGTTCTTTATATGAGCAGAGGGCCGATCCTATGGTGGCTACTACAGTGACAATGTTTACTGGTCTTGTGCAGACTGATCTATTGCGGTCCCAAAGTGATGTCAGTGGCCCAGACCGAGACAGCTGGAGTGTTGCCATGCGCTTAAGACCAACCGGGGTAGTGTAGAATAATTTGTTTCGCCCAGAGGAGATCATACAGGTCTATAGAGGAGTTGAGGAAGAATGGCATCCCACGTCATTCATTTTCTATGTGACCTATATTAAAGGAGCCATCATTGTCATTTATCCTGGACATACAAATGAAAACTGTCAAGTTATGAACTCTGCACATACAACTCAACTTACCGGCTAAATGTTCTGATATGAGCAGACTCTTAAAGTACTCAAACTAATGTACCAAGCTGTTGAACGGCTAAATACCGATATGCCTTCCCTCAGTGATGTGAATTTTAGGGGTATCCGGCTTGACATGGTTAATTTAGATTGCATTTTGTGCATATTACATTAGGCATAGGGTTATATGACAGCCATGGACTTGATATTCACTGATACACCATTATATTGTTCCACCTAACTCTATTATTGATATTAGGTTATGCCCTTTTGTTTGTATTCTTTATAATTATCATGCATGGGATCTCTACTTCTTGATAGGGTACTATTACACACCTAACAAGTCCAGAAATGACTGTCTACTCCACAGGGTTCTTGACCTAAAGAGACTATTGCATTTGGTATTTGAAGATTATTCCATACACATCCCTATAGTAATCCCCATACACGGTCCATAAACCTAATTTATACTGTTAATGTTGTTCTTAATCTCAATGTCTACTATACTCTTTAGGTAGTCTATAAGCTAGAAAGTTTTATATATAGATGCATCGTCTTTCACTATCCAGAATACCCTGATATTGGGCCAGTGTATTTATGCTGCCGGCGGCCGAGGTGGCGTGAATACATGGCATTAAACATGGTTCACTATAGTTAAGTAAGGACTACTAGTTGGGGTTTGATATTTTTAAGTGAGGTTGTGATCAATTTAACACAAAATTAGCATTATACAATGGGATGTTACTGGAACTAGTTTATGTCTAAGACACTCTGTATATGTAAACTATAGATAGTGCTAAGATAGTTAGTCTGATTTGTTTTCTACATGTGTTTATTTAAACTGTATTCAACAGACAATTATTTCATGATTATTGTTGATATATATATATATATATCTAATGTTATATACTATACCAAGCCCAAAAGTGGCTATAGACCCAATTTATCTACCTCTGACAAGTCTTTATATTATATCATGGTCCAAGAGTGGCATACTATTTTCAGAGGAGGTATATATCAGTATAAAAATTAGGATATTGTTGTTTTTGCCCATTACATTCTGAATTTATATCTACTTGATTATTCACTGTTTCTTATTGTGAATGATATTCCAAAGTTTGTAATACTCAAATATTGGCATTTCTTCATACGTTGTATATGTTTATAATATCCTCAATAAAAATTTAAAAAAAAAATCCCACAAGTAAGGATGAAATCCGTGGACTCGTCATATCTTGTAAAATACATGTAACCACTTTTTTCTTCTTCCAGGAACAAGCCGGCGCAGAGCAGAGGGTGGAGCTGAAGACCGGTGACCCTGGAACTGAAGACCGGCGACCACGGAGCAATGGAGCATCCTCTTCGTACGATCTCCGCCGTACACTGAATAGTGAATTCAAGGTAAGCGATTAAAGATGGCATCCCTTGAATTCCTATTGGCTGATTTGATTCTTAAAATTCAAATCAGCCAATAGGATGAGAGCTACTGAAATTCTATTGGCTATTCAAATCAGCCAATAGAATTTCAGTAGCTCTCATCCTATTGGCTGATTTGAATTTTAAGAATCGAATCAGCCAATAGGAATTCAAGGGACGAAATCTTTAATCGCATACCTTGAATTCACTATTCAGTGTACAGCGGCGATCATATGAAGAGGATCCTCCACGCTCCATGGCTCCGCGGTCGCCAGTCTTCAGTTCCCCGGTCCTGGATGAAGATTGAAAAGGTCCCCCCCTTGGAAGAAGACTTCAACTCCTAGAAGAGAACCTTCTCCGCCAGACTTCAGCAACCGTACCACATTTTATTTTTTTTAATTTTGGGGGTGTTTTTTTTAGATTAGGGATGGGCACTTCTTAAAAGAGCTAAATGCCCTTTTAAAGGGCAGAAAAAGAGCTGAACGCCCTTTTAAGGGCAATGCCCATACAAATGCACTTTTCAGGGCAATGGGTAGTTTAGGTTTTTTTTAGTGTTAGGTTTTTTTTTATTTTGGGGGTTTGGTGGGTTTTACTGTTAGGGGGGACTCTGAATTTTTTGTAACTGCAAAAGAGCTGTTTAACTTAGGGCAATGCCCTACAAAAAAAGCCCTTTTAAGGGCTATTGGTAGTTTAGCATTAGATTAGTGGGTGTTTTTATTTTGGGGGGCTTTTCTATTTTCATAGGGATTAGGTTTAATTTTTCTATTTTGGATAATGTGTTTAATTTTTTCTGTAATTCTAATTTTTATATTTACAACACAGACTGCCCTCTGGGCAGGCTTACCAACTAGTACTTTATAACATTTAAATCTCTAAATTTCTGCCTGTTTCAAAGGCTCTATTGACAGCCTCTTAATCACATGCTTTTGTATTTGCTTTTCCCAACAGGAGACTGCTAGTTCATATGAGCCATATAGATAATGTTTTCACGCCCGGGAAGTTATTTAAGAGTTAGTACAACACAGTACTAAATGCAACTTAATATATTTTAAAATAGTCACAGTCATGTGAACAGGTGGCTGTCAGAAGATGCTTAGATACAAGGTAATCACAGAGGTAAAAAGTATATTAATGTAACTGTGTTGGCTGTGCAAAACTGGGGAATGGGTAATAAAGGGATTATCTATCTTTTAAAACAATAACAATTATATTGTAGACTTTCCCTTTAAAAAGTGCCCAATCCATAGCTGAGAGTGTCTTATATAATAAACGTATATACTTACCATGTAAGACACCCATCCACATATAGCAACAGTCAAACCGGTACTGAAACATATCAGCAGAGGTAATGGTACAAGAGTATAATGTCAATCTATAAAAGGGAGACAGTAGATAAATCCCTGCGACGATTTACAGAGAGCCTTATCCTTTCCCATAGGCGAAAACATGGTATCATCAGGCACTATTCCCTTCACATCCCTCAAAGAGGAACTGGGCTTCAATATGCTTAGAAGCGCCTTTCACTGAACAAATCAAGCACATCATGCTACACCACCTCCTAAGGAGGCAAAGATTTTAAAACTGAGGTATGAGGTGTATAGAGGCATTTGAGGTTTGGGAAGTTTTGCCCCCTCCTGGTAGGAATGTATATCCCATCAGTAACTAGCTCGTAGATTCTCACCACCAATATGAAAGAAATCTTTATTCTAAATACTAGTTTACAGATTCTCATGGCATACTTGGGGTATTAATTTTACTCAAATGCAATTACCGCCAGATAACTTTTGCAAAACATCACTCCACTTGTAATTTGTGTTTAATGAACCTTTAACGTTTCAAAGTTAGTCTTTTAATAGGAAATTATTTTTATTTATTTTTTTTAACAAGGCTCAACCAACGCACTCTGAAGGAAAGAAAGTGAGATATGTTGTCCCCCCTATATTTCCCAAATTAAATGGAAAAAATAAAATACATATTATAGATGATATTTTAATACAAATGTGATACAATTCCAATGTGTCAACCCATTTTTGCTTCCTTAAAGCACAATAATTAAACAAAATCATCCACCAAGATGAAAAAAAAAAAAACAACAGATAGAAAAATGTGGATTTGGAAAAGAAAATGTATGCTTACCTGATAAAATTGTTTCTTTTTAGACACGATAAGTCCACGGATTTCATCCTTACTTGTGGGATAACGCCTCCTGGTCAGCAGGAGGAGGCAGAGAGCACCACAGCAGAGCTGTATATATAGCTCCTCCCTTCCCTCCCACTCCAGTCATTCGACCAAAGTTAGGAAGAGAAAGGAAAAGCCAAGGTGCAGAGGTGTCTGAAGTTTCAGAAAAAATTAATAACCTGTCTCATAGAACAGGGGGGGCCGTGGACTCATCGTGTATAAAAAGAAACAAATTTATCAGGTAAGCATACATTTTCTTTTTCTTTTTAAAGACACGATGAGTCCACGGATTTCATCCTTACTTGTGGGATAAAATACCAAAGCTAGAGTACACGGATGAAAAGGGAGGGACAAGACAGGGAACCTAAATGGAAGGCACCACTGCTCGAAGAACCTTTCTCCCAAAAACAGTCTCAGCCAAAGCCAAGATATCAAACTCATAAAATTTAGAAAAAAGGATTGAATAGAAGACCCAGTAGCAGTCTCGCAAATCTGCTCAACTGAAGCAGTATATTTGAATGCCCAGGAGGAATGAACCATAACTCTTTCAGGAAACTGCTGTCCAGCAAGCTCATAAGCAAAAACAGAAGATACTCTTCAACCAAAAGGAAAGAAGTAGCCAAAGCTGTCTGACCCTTACGTTCTCTAGAAAAATGTCAAACAGAGAAGACGATTGACGAAAGTCCTCAGTTGCTTGTAAATAAAACACGGACTACGTCCAAAAAAAAAAAGTAGAAGCCGTTCCTTCAGAGAAGAAAAATCAGGACACAAGGAAGGAACAACAATCTCCTAATTAATGTTCTTGTCTGAAACAACCTTAGGAGGAAAAACATAATTTATGCTTACCTGATAAATTTATTTCTCTTGTAGTGTATCCAGTCCACGGATCATCCATTACTTGTGGGATATTCTCTTTCCCAACAGGAAGTTGCAAGAGGATCACCCACAGCAGAGCTGCTATATAGCTCCTCCCCTCACTGCCATATCCAGTCATTCAACCGAAACAAGCCAAGAAAGGAGAAACCATAGGGTGCAGTGGTGACTGTAGTTTAATTAAAATTTAGACCTGCCTGAAAAGGACAGGGCGGGCCGTGGACTGGATACACTACAAGAGAAATAAATTTATCAGGTAAGCATAAATTATGTTTTCTCTTGTTAAGTGTATCCAGTCCACGGATCATCCATTACTTGTGGGATACCAATACCAAAGCTAAAGTACACGGATGATGGGAGGGACAAGGCAGGAACTTAAAACGGAAGGAACCATTGCCTGTAGAACCTTTCTCCCAAAAACAGCCTCCGAAGAAGCAAAAGTATCAAATTTGTAAAATTTGGAAAAAGTATGAAGGGAAGACCAAGTTGCAGCCTTGCAAATCTGTTCAACAGAGGCCTCATTTTTAAAGGCCCAGGTGGAAGCCACAGCTCTAGTAGAATGAGCTGTAATCCTTTCAGGAGGCTGCTGTCCAGCAGTCTCATAGGCTAAACGGATTATACTCCGAAGCCATAAAGAAAGAGAGGTTGCCGAGGCCTTCTGACCTCTCCTCTGTCCAGAGTAAACAACAAACAGGTTAGATGTTTGGCGAAAATCTTTAGTAGCCTGTAAGTAAAACTTCAAGGCACGGACTACGTCTAGATTATGCAAAAGACGTTCCTTCTTTGAAGAAGGATTAGGACATAATGATGGAACAACAATCTCTTGATTGATATTCTTGTTAGAAACCACCTTAGGTAAAAACCCAGGTTTTGTACACAGAACAACTTTATCTGAATGAAAGCTCAGATAAGGAGAATCACAATGTAAGGCAGATAACTCAGAGACTCTTCGAGCCGAGGAAATAGCCATCAGAAAAAGAACTTTCCATGAAAGAAGTTTGATATCAATAGAATGAAGGGGTTCAAACGGAACCCCTTGAAGAACTTTAAGAACCAAGTTTAAGCTCCATGGAGGAGCAACAGGTTTAAACACAGGCTTAATTCTAACTAAAGCCTGACAAAATGCCTGAACGTCTGGAACTTCTGCCAGACGCTTGTGTAAAAGAATAAACAGAGCAGAAATCTGTCCCTTTAAAGAACTAGCTGATAATCCTTTGTCCAAACCCTCTTGGAGGAAGGACAATATCTTAGGAATCCTAACCCTACTCCATGAGTAATTCTTGGATTCACACCAATGAAGATATTTACGCCATATCTTGTGGTAAATTTTCCTGGTGACAGGCTTTCGTGCCTGTATTAAGGTATCAATTACTGACTCGGAGAAGCCACGCTTTGATAGGATCAAGCGTTCAATCTCCATGCAGTCAGTCTCAGAGAAAGTAGATTCGGATGATTGAAAGGACCTTGTATTAGAAGGTCTTGTCTCAGAGGCAGAATCCATGGTGGAAAGGATGACATGTCCACTAGGTCTGCATACCAGGTCCTGCATGGCCACGCAGGCGCTATCAATATCACCAATGCTCTTTCCTGTTTGATTTTGGCAATCAGACGAGGGAGCAGAGGAAACGGTGGAAACACATAAGCCAGGTTGAAGAACCAAGGCGCTGCTAGAGCATCTATCAGTGCCGCTTCTGGGTCCCTGGACCTGGATCCGTAACAAGGAAGCTTGGCGTTCTGGCGAGACGCCATGAGATCCAATTCTGGTTTGCCCCAACGGAGAACCAATTGAGCAAACAGCTCCGGATGGAGTTCCCATTCCCCCGGATGAAAAGTCTGACGACTTAGAAAATCCGCCTCCCAGTTCTCTACACCTGGGATATGGATCGCTGACAGGTGACAAGAGTGAGTCTCTGCCCAGCGAATTATCTTGGAGACTTCTGACATCGCTAGGGAACTCCTGGTTCCCCCTTGATGGTTGATGTAAGCCACAGTCGTGATGTTGTCCGACTGAAATCTGATGAACCTCAGTGTTGCTAGCTGAGGCCAAGACAGAAGAGCATTGAATATTGCTCTTAACTCCAGAATATTTATTGGGAGGAGTTTCTCCTCCTGAGTCCATGAACCCTGAGCCTTCAGGGAGTTCCAGACTGCACCCCAACCTAGAAGGCTCGCATCTGTTGTTACAATTGTCCAATCTGGTCTGCGAAAGGTCATACCCTTGGACAGATGGGCCCGAGATAACCACCAGAGAAGAGAATCTCTGGTTTCCTGATCCAGATTTAGTAGAGGGGACAAATCTGTGTAATCCCCATTCCACTGACTGAGCATGCATAATTGCAGCGGTCTGAGATGCAGGCGTGCGAATGGCACTATGTCCATCGCCGCTACCATTAAGCCGATTACTTCCATGCACTGAGCCACCGTGGGGCGCGGAATGGAGTGAAGAACACGGCAAGCATTTAGAAGTTTTGATAACCTGGACTCCGTCAGGTAAATTTTCATTTCTACAGAATCTATTAGAGTCCCTAGGAAGGAAACACTCGTGAGAGGAGATAGAGAACTCTTTTCTTCGTTCACTTTCCACCCATGCAACCTCAGGAATGCCAGAACTATCTCTGTATGAGATTTGGCAATTTGAAAGCTTGACGCCTGTATCAGGATATCGTCCAGGTAAGGAGCCACCGCTATGCCTCGCGGTCTTAGGACAGCCAGAAGTGAGCCCAGAACCGTTGTAAAAATCCTCGGGGATGTAGCCAACCCGAATGGAAGAGCTACAAATTGGTAATGCCTGTCTAGAAAGGCAAACCTCAGGAACTGATGATGATTCTTGTGAATCGGAATGTGAAGGTAGGCATCCTTTAAGTCCACTGTGGTCATGTACTGACCCTCTTGGATCATGGGTAAAATGGTTCGAATAGTTTCCATCTTGAATGACGGAACTCTGAGGAATTTGTTTAGGATCTTTAAATCCAAAATTGGTCTGAAGGTTCCCTCTTTTTTGGGAACCACAAACAGATTTGAATAAAACCCCTATCCTTGTTCCGTCCGCGGAACTGGATGGATCACTCCCATTACAAGGAGATCTTGTACGCAGCTTAGGAATGCCTCTTTCATTATCTGGTTTGCAGATAATCTTGAAAGGTGAAATCTCCCTTGTGGAGGAGAAGCTTTGAAGTCCAGAAGATATCCCTGAGATATGATCTCCAACGCCCAGGGATCCTGAACATATCTTGCCCACGCCTGGGCGAAGAGAGAGAGTCTGCCCCCTACTAGATCCGTTGTCGGATAGGGGGCCGCTCCTTCATGCTGTCTTAGAGGCAGCAGCAGGCTTTCTGGCCTGCTTGCCCTTGTTCCAGGACTGGTTAGGTTTCCAGGCCTGCTTGGATTGAGCAAAAGTTCCCTCTTGTTTTGAAGCAGAGGAAGTTGATGCTGCACCTGCCTTGAAATTTCGAAAGGCACGAAAATTAGACTGTTTGGCCTTTGATTTGGCCCTGTCCTGAGGAAGGGTATGACCCTTACCTCCAGTAATGTCAGCAATAATTTCTTTCAAACCAGGCCCGAATAAGGTCTGCCCCTTGAAAGGAATGTTGAGTAATTTAGACTTTGAAGTCACATCAGCTGACCAGGATTTGAGCCATAGCGCCCTACGCGCCTGGATGGCGAATCCAGAATTCTTAGCCGTTAGTTTAGTCAAATGAACAATGGCATCAGAAACAAATGAGTTAGCTAGCTTAAGAGTTCTAAGCTTGTCAACAATTTCAGTCAATGGAGCTGTATGGATGGCCTCTTCCAGGGCCTCAAACCAGAATGCCGCCGCAGCAGTGATAGGCGCAATTCATGCAAGGGGCTGTAAAATAAAACCTTGTTGAATAAACATTTTCTTAAGGTAACCCTCTAATTTTTTATCCATTGGATCTGAAAAAGCACAACTGTCCTCAACCGGGATAGTGGTACGCTTTGCTAAAGTAGAAACTGCTCCCTCCACCTTAGGGACAGTCTGCCATAAGTCCCGTGTAGTGGCATCTATTGGAAACATTTTTCTAAATATAGGAGGTGGGGAAAAGGGCACACCGGGCCTATCCCACTCCTTAATAATAATTTCTGTAAGCCTTTTAGGTATTGGAAAAACATCAGTACTCACCGGCACTGCATAGTATTTATCCAGCCTACACAATTTCTCTGGCACTGCAATTGTGTCACAGTCATTCAGAGCAGCTAATACCTCCCCAAGCAATACACGGAGGTTCTCAAGCTTAAATTTAAAATTAGAAATCTCTGAATCAGGTCTCCGCGATTCAGAGACGTCACCCACAGACTGAAGCTCTCCGTCCTCAGGTTCTGCATATTGTGACGCATGATCAGACATGGCTCTTACAGCATCTACGCGCTCTGTATCTCGTCTAACCCCAGAGCTATCGCGCTTGCCCCTCAATTCAGGCAATCTGGATAATACCTCTGACAGGGTATTATTCATGATTGCAGCCATGTCCTGCAAAGTAATCACTATGGGCGTCCCTGATGTACTTGGTGCCATATTAGCGTGCGTCCCTTGAGCGGGAGGCGAAGGGTCCGACACGTGGGGAGAGTTAGTCGGCATAACTTCCCCCTCGACAGACCCCTCTGGTGACAATTCTTTTATAGATAAAGACTGATCTTTACTGTTTAAGGTGAAATCAATACATTTAGTACACATTCTCCTATGGGGCTCCACCATGGCTTTTAAACATAATGAACAAGTATCCTCTGTTTCAGACATGTTTGTACAGACTAGCAATGAGACTAGCAAGCTTGGAAAACACTTTAAAGCAAGTTAACAAGCAATATAAAAAAACGTTACTGTGCCTTTAAGAGAAACAAATTGACAAAATTTGAAATAACAGTGAAAAAAGGCAGTTACACTAACAAAATTTTTACAGTGTATGTAACAAGTCAGCAGAGCATTGCACCCACTTGCAAATGGATGATTAACCCCTTAATAACAAAAACAGAATAATAAATGACAAAAAACGTTTTTTAAACACATTCACAACTACCACAGTCTACTGTGATTGTTACCCTCCTCAAACACGACTTTGAAGCCTTTTGAGCCCTTCAGAGATGTCCTGTATCATGCAGAGGGAAGCTGAATGTCTGTCAGTATTTTTATCTGCACAGAAAAGCACTAAAATAGGCCCTTCCCACTCATATTGCAACAGTGGAAAGCCTGTTACTAGGCAAAAATCAAGCCAGCCATGTGGAAAAAACAGAATTTATGTTTACCTGATAAATTACTTTCTCCAACGGTGTGTCCGGTCCACGGCGTCATCCTTACTTGTGGGATATTCTCTTCCCCAACAGGAAATGGCAAAGAGCCCAGCAAAGCTGGTCACATGATCCCTCCTAGGCTCCGCCTACCCCAGTCATTCGACCGACGTTAAGGAGGAATATTTGCATAGGAGAAACCATATGATACCGTGGTGACTGTAGTTAAAGAAAATAAATCATCAGACCGGATTAAAAAACCAGGGCGGGCCGTGGACCGGACACACCGTTGGAGAAAGTAATTTATCAGGTAAACATAAATTCTGTTTTCTCCAACATAGGTGTGTCCGGTCCACGGCGTCATCCTTACTTGTGGGAACCAATACCAAAGCTTTAGGACACTGATGAAGGGAGGGAGCAAATCAGGTCACCTAAATGGA
Source organism: Bombina bombina (assembly GCF_027579735.1). Taxonomy (NCBI): domain Eukaryota; kingdom Metazoa; phylum Chordata; class Amphibia; order Anura; family Bombinatoridae; genus Bombina; species Bombina bombina. The sequence continues at coordinate 649,330,524 of NC_069501.1, read as the reverse complement.
AGGCACCACGGCTTGCAAAACCTTTCTCCCAAAAAATAGCCTCAGAAGAAGCAAAAGTATCAAACTTGTAAAATTTGGTAAAAGTGTGCAGTGAAGACCAAGTCGCTGCCCTACATATCTGATCAACAGAAGCCTCGTTCTTGAAGGCCCATGTGGAAGCCACAGCCCTAGTGGAATGAGCTGTGATTCTTTCAGGAGGCTGCCGTCCGGCAGTCTCGTAAGCCAATCTGATGATGCTTTTAATCCAAAAAGAGAGAGAGGTAGAAGTTGCTTTTTGACCTCTCCTGTTACCAGAATAAACAACAAACAAGGAAGATGTTTGTCTAAAATCCTTTGTAGCATCTAAATAGAATTTTAGAGCGCGAACAACATCCAAATTGTGCAACAAACGTTCCTTCTTCGAAACTGGTTTCGGACCCAAAGAAGGCACGACTATCTCCTGGTTAATGTTTTTGTTAGAAACAACTTTTGGAAGAAAACCAGGTTTAGTACGTAAAACCACCTTATCTGCATGGAACACCAGATAAGGAGGAGAACACTGCAGAGCAGATAATTCTGAAACTCTTCTAGCGGAAGAAATTGCAGCCAAAAACAAAACTTTCCAAGATAATAACTTAATATCAACGGAATGTAAGGGTTCAAACGGAACCCCCTGAAGAACTGAAAGAACTAAGTTGAGACTCCAAGGAGGAGTCAAAGGTTTGTAAACAGGCTTGATTCTAACCAGAGCCTGAACAAAGGCTTGAACATCTGGCACAGCTGCCAGCTCTTTGTGAAGTAACACAGACAAGGCAGAAATCTGTCCCTTCAAGGAACTTGCAGATAATCCTTTCTCCAATCCTTCTTGAAGAAAGGATAGAAACCTAGGAATCTTTACCTTGTCCCAAGGGAATCCTTTAGATTCACACCAACAGATATATTTTTTCCATATTTTGTGGTAAATTTTTCTAGTTACAGGCTTTCTGGCCTGAACAAGAGTATCAATAACAGAATCTGAGAACCCTCGCTTTGATAAGATCAAGCGTTCAATCTCCAAGCAGTCAGCTGGAGTAGGACCAGATTCGGATGTTCGAACGGACCTTGAACAAGAAGGTCTCGTCTCAAAGGTAGCTTCCATGGTGAAGCCGATGACATATTCACCAGATCTGCCTACCAAGTCCTGCGTGGTTACGCAGGAGCTATCAAGATCACCTACGCCCTCTCCTGATTGATCCTGGCTACCAGCCTGGGGATGAGAGGAAACGGCGGGAATACATAAGCTAGGTTGAAGGTCCAAGGTGCTACTAGTGCATCTACTAGAGTCGCCTTGGGATCCCTGGATCTGGACCCGTAGCAAGGAACCTTGAAGTTCTGACGAGAGGCCATCAGATCCATGTCTGGAATGCCCCACAGTTGAGTGATTTGGGCAAAGAATTCCGGATGGAGTTCCCACACCCCCGGATGCAATGTCTGACGAATCAGAAAATCCGCTTCCCAAGTTTCCACTCCTGGGATGTGGATTGCAGACAGGTGGCAGGAGCGAGTCTCCGCCCATTGAATGATTTTGGTCACTTCTTCCATCGCCAGGGAACTCCTTGTTCCCCCCTGATGGTTGATGTACGCAACAGTCGTCATGTTGTCTGATTGAAACCGTATGAACTTGGCCCTCGCTAGCTGAGGCCAAGCCTTGAGAGCATTGAATATCGCTCTCAGTTCCAGAATATTTATCGGTAGAAGAGATTCTTCCCGAGACCAAAGACCCTGAGCTTTCAGGGATCCCCAGACCGCGCCCCAGCCCATCAGACTGGCGTCGGTCGTGACAATGACCCACTCTGGTCTGCGGGAGGTCACCCCTAGCGACAGGTTGTCCAGGGACAGCCACCAACTGAGTGAGTCTCTGGTCCTCTGATTTACTTGTATCTTCGGAGACAAGTCTGTATAGTCCCCAATCCACTGACTGAGCATACACAATTGAAATGGTCTTAGATGAATGCGCGCAAAAGGAACTATGTCCATTGCCGCTACCATCAACCTATCACTTCCATGCACTGTGCTATGGAAGGAAGAGGAACGGAAGGAAGTATCCGACAAGAGTTTAGAAGTTTTGTTTTTCTGGTCTCTGTCAGAAAAATCCTCATTTCTAAGGAGTCTATTATTGTTCCCTAGAAGGGAACTCTTGTCGACGGAGATAGAGAACTCTTTTCCACGTTCACTTACCATCCGTGAGATCTGAGAAAGGCCAGGACTATGTCCGTGTGAGCCTTTGCTTGAGGAAGGGACGACGCTTGAATCAGAATGTCGTCCAAGTAAGGTACTACAGCAATGCCCCTTGGTCTTAGCACCGCCAGAAGGGACCCTAGTACCTTTGTGAAAATCCTTGGAACAGTGGCTAGTCCGAAAGGAAGCGCCACGAACTGGTAATGCTTGTCCAGGAATGCGAACCTTAGGAACCGATGATGTTCCTTGTGGACAGGAATATGTAGATACGCATCCTTTAAATCCACCGTGGTCAAGAATTGACCTTTCTGGATGGAAGGATTGTTCGAATGGTTTCCATTTTGGACGATGGAACCTTGAGAAACTTGTTTAGGATCTTGAGATCTAAGATTGGTCTGAACGTTCCCTCTTTTTTGGGAACTACGAACAGATTGGAGTAGAACCCCATCCCTCGTTCTTTTAATGGAACAGGATGAATCACTTCCAGAAGATAACCTTGGAAGACTATTTCTAGCGCCCAAGGATCCAGAACATCTCTTGCCCAAGCCTGAGTGAAGAGAGAGAGTCTGCCCCCCACCAAATCCGGTCCCGGATCGGGGGCCCGCATCTCATGCTGTCTTGGGAGCAGTGGCAGGTTTCTTGGCCTGCTTTCCTTTGTTCCAGCCTTGCCTTGGTCTCCAGGCTGGATTGGCTTGAGAAGTATTACTCTCCTGCTTAGAGGACGTAGCACTTGGGGCTGGTCCGTTTCTGCGAAAGGGACGAAAATTAGGTTTATTTTTGGCCTTGAAAGACCTATTCTGAGGAAGGGCGTGGCCCTTGCCCCCAGTGATATCAGAGATAAACTCTTTCAAGTCAGGGCCAAACAGTGTTTTCCCCTTGAAAGGAATGTCAAACAATTTGTTCTTGGAAGACGCATCCGCTGACCAAGATTTTAACCAAAGCACTCTGCGCGCCACAATAGCAAACCCAGAATTTTTCGCCGCTAACCTAGCCGATTGCAAGGTGGCGTCTAGGGTGAAAGAATTAGCCAATTTAAGAGCACGAATTCTGTCCATAATCTCCTCATAAGAAGAAGAATTACTAATAATCGCCTTTTCTAGCTCATCGCACCAGAAACACGCGGCTGTAGTGACAGGGACAATGCATGCAATTGGTTGTAGAAGGTAACCTTGCTGAACAAACATCTTTTTTAGCAAACCTTCTAATTTTTTATCCATAGGATCTTGGAAAGCACAACTATCTTCTATGGGTATAGTGGTGCGCTTGTTTAGAGTAGAAACCGCCCCCTCGACCTTGGGGACTGTCTGCCATAAGTCCTTTCTGGGGTCGACTATAGGAAACAATTTTTTAAATATGGGGGGAGGTACGAAAGGTACACCGGGCCTGTCCCATTCTTTATTAACAATGTACGCCACCCGCTTGAGTATAGGAAAAGCTTCGGGGGGCCCCGGGGCCTCTAGGAACTTGTCCATTTTACATAGTGTTTCTGGAATGACCAGATAATCACAATCATCCAAATTGGATAACACCTCCTTAAGCAGAGCGCGGAGATGTTCCAACTTAAATTTAAAAGTAATCACATCAGGTTCAGCTTGTTGAGAAATTTTTCCTGAATCTGAAATTTCTCCCTCAGACAAAACCTCCCTGGCCCCCTCAGACTGGTGTAGGGGCCCTTCAGAAACAATATCATCAGCGGCCTCATGCTCTTCAGTATTTTCTAAAACAGAGCAGTCGCGCTTTCACTGATAAGTGGGCATATTGGCTAAAATGTTTTTGATAGAATTATCCATTACAGCCGTTAATTGTTGCATAGTAAGGAGTATTGGCGCGCTAGATGTACTAGGGGCCTCCTGTATGGGCAAAACTGGTGTAGACGAAGGAGGGGATGATGCAGTACCATGCTTACTCCCCTCACTTGAGGAATCATCTTGGGCATCATTTTTACTAAATTTATTATGACATAAATCACATCTATTTAAATGAGAAGGAACCTTGGCTTCCCCACAGTCAGAACACAATCTATCTGGTAGTTCAGACATGTTAAACAGGCATAAACTTGATAACAAAGCACAAAAAACGTTTTAAAATAAAACCGTTACTGTCACGTTAAATTTTAAACTGAACACACTTTATTACTGCAATTGCGAAAAAGTATGAAGGAATTGTTCAAAATTCACCAAAATTTCACCACAGTGTCTTAAAGCCTTAAAAGTATTGCACACCAAATTTGGAAGCTTTAACCCTTAAAATAACGGAACCGGAGCCGTTTTTATATTTAACCCCTTTACAGTCCCTGGAATCTGCTTTGCTGAGACCCAACCAAGCCCAAAGGGGAATACGATACCAAATAATGCCTTCAGAAAGACTTTTCTATGTATCAGAGCTCCACACACATGCAGCTGCATGTCATGCTGTTCTCAAAAACAAGTGCGCCATACCGGCGCGAAAATGAGGCTCTGACTATGATTAGGGAAAGCCCCAATAGAATAAAGTGTCTAAAACAGTGCCTGCCGATATTATTTTACCAAAAATACCCAGATTAAATGATTCCTCAAGGCTAAATATGTGTAAATATGATCGATTTAGCCCAGAAAATGTCTACAGTCTTAATAAGCCCTTGTGAAGCCCTTATTTACTGTGTGAATAAAAATGGCTTACCGGATCCCATAGGGAAAATGACAGCTTCCAGCATTACATCGTCTTGTTAGAATGTGTCATACCTCAAGCAGCAAAAGACTGCTCACTGTTCCCCCAACTGAAGTTAATTCCTCTCAACAGTCCTGTGTGGAACAGCCATGGATTTTAGTAACGGTTGCTAAAATCATTTTCCTCATACAAACAGAAATCTTCATCTCTTTTCTGTTTCAGAGTAAATAGTACATACCAGCACTATTTTAAAATAACAAACTCTTGATTGAATAAGAAAAACTACAGTTAAACACTAAAAAACTCTAAGCCATCTCCGTGGAGATGTTGCCTGTACAACGGCAAAGAGAATGACTGGGGTAGGCGGAGCCTAGGAGGGATCATGTGACCAGCTTTGCTGGGCTCTTTGCCATTTCCTGTTGGGGAAGAGAATATCCCACAAGTAAGGATGACGCCGTGGACCGGACACACCTATGTTGGAGAAAAACTAGGCCCCAATAAGTTTTGTCACCAAACATATATAAAAACGATTAACATGCCAGCAAACATTTTATATTACACTTTTATAAGAGTATGTATATCTGTTAATAAGCCTGATACCAGTCGCTATCACTGCATTTAAGGCTTAACTTACATTAATCCGGTATCAGCAGCATTTTCTAGCAAATTCCATCCATAGAAATATGTTAACTGCACATACCTTATTACAGGAAAACCTGCACGCTATTCCCCCTCTGAAGTTACCTCAGCAAAGGATCTTAGTTACTTCTGCTAAGATCATAGAAATCACAGGCAGATTCTTCTTCTAATGCTGCCTGAGATGAAACAGTACACTCCGGTACCATTTAAAAATAAACTTTTGATTGAAGTTAAAAATCTAACTATAATACACGACTCTCCTCTTACTACGTCCATCTTTGTTGAGAGTTGCAAGAGAATGACTGGATATGGCAGTGAGGGGAGGAGCTATATAGCAGCTCTGCTGTGGGTGATCCTCTTGCAACTTCCTGTTGGGAAGGAGAATATCCCACAAGTAATGGATGATCCGTGGACTGGATACACTTAACAAGAGAAACCAAGTTTAGTACAGAACACCACCTTATCCAAATGAAACAGAAGGTAAGGCGAATTATATTGTAATGCCGAGAGCTCAGACACACATCGAGCAGAAGAAATGGCAACAAGAATAAAACTTTCCAAGATAACAACTTAAGATTTATGGAATGCATAGGTTCAACAGAACCCCTTAAAGAACTTTAAGATCTAAATGCAGACTCCATGGAGGAGCAATTTGTTTAAACAAAGGCCTGACTCAAGTGTTGAACAATTGGAACATCTACCAGCCGCTTGTGTAATAAAATAGACAAAACAGAGATCTGACCCTTTAGGGAACTCACTGAAAAACCCTTCTCAAATCCTTCTTGGAGAAAAGACAAAATTCTGGGAATCCTAACTTTACTCCATGAGCAACCCTCGGATTCACACCAATAAAGATAGGTATGCCCTATCTTATGGAAAATCTTCCTAGATACAGGCTTACATGCCTGAATTAAGGTATCTATGACCAAATCAGAAAAACCTTGCTTGTATAGAATCAAGCGTCCAATATCCAAGCAATCAGCTTCAGAGAAACTAGATTTGGATGGAAAAAGGAACCCTGAATAAGAAGTCCTTCCTCAACAGAAGTGTCCAGGGTGCAGAGATGACGTCCATCGGAGCTGCATACCAAATCCTGCGAGACCACACAGAAGCGAGGAGGAGCACTGATGTCTCCTCCTATATGATTTGAACAAACACCCGGGAAAGAAGCACAAACGAGGGAAATAGATATTCTAGGCTGAAAGACCAAAGAACTGTCAAGGTAGCTATCAGCTCGGACTGGGGGCCCTAGACTTGGACCCGTATCCCAGAAGCCTGGCATTCTGACAATATTCCAAGTGATCCAACTCCAGCTGATCCCATTTAAAAATCAGGTTGGAGAATACTCCCGGACGGAGTTCCCACTCTCCCGAATGAAAAGTCTGTCTATTCAGAAAATCTGTTTCCCAAGTGTCCATCCCTGAGATATGGACCGCTGACTCAGCCATCGTCAAAGAACATCTCGTTCCCCCCTGTTGATTGACGTAAAACCATCATATTGTCCGTCTGAAAACAGAAGAAACAGGACCGAAGCCCACTGAGACTAGACCAGAAGAGCCTTGAAGCTCGCTCTCAGTTCCATGGAGTCCATAAAAAGAACAGACTCCGCCTTAGTCCAAACTGAGCTAAATCATGTTCCCTGGGATAGGTGATCCAGAGACAACTACCATAGAAGATAGTCCCTTGTCTCCTGATCCACAGTTATTTGAGGAGACAAGTCTGCATAGTTTTCGTTCCATTGCCTGAGTGTACTTAACTGCGTAGGACTGAAGTGGAACAAACAAACGGAATGTTAAGGGCCACAAGGCACTGCTCATTTTATCAACCTTGGAAGGATGAAAGGTTGAGTGGACCTCACCAGGGATTGAACCTGCAACCCTTGGGTTGTTACAGAGCCCAGCCACAGTGCCTTAGCATGCTGAGCTATCTGTCCAGCTAATGTCCATGGTCGTCATCATCAGCCCAATTACTTCTATGTACTGGGCCACTGAAGGATGAGAAGTGGACTGAAGGACTAAACCAGTATTGATAGAACTTGATTTCCTGACTTCAATCAGAAAGATCTTCAATGATATGTAATTTGTCATGATACCCAAGAAAGCTACCCTTGTGCTTGGGACTAAGGAACACTTTTCCAAAGACACCTTCCACCCGTGAGATCACGGGAAGAATAACACCATGTCCGTGTAAATCCTGCTTGCTGTAAGAATGACGCCTGGACTAGGATATCAGCCAGACAGGGCCCCATTGCAATGCCCCAAAACTGAAGCACTGCCAACAGCAATCCCAGAGCCTCCATAAGAACTTGGAACTGTGGCAAGACTGAAAGGAATGACCACGAACAGGAAGTATTTATCCAGAAGGTAAACCCTAGAACTTAAAAAGATTCTCTGGAACGGTACATGAAGGAACTTGTCCTGTAATCCACCGTTGTCTTAAATTGAATTTCTAGGCTCAAGGGAGGAATGGAACAAATTAATAGTTTTTATCCTGAAGGACAGTACCAGTATGGTTTGAAGATTCTCCTTTTTCGAGAATCACAACCCGATCGGTAACCCCAGATCCTGTACCAGTAGTAAAACTGAAACATCACTCCCAGGTCTGAGAGGTCCCCTACGCAGTGTAAGGAGGTCTCAACTTTTGTCTGATCTTTAGACAATCTGGAAAGCAGAAACTGCCTCTGACAGGAAAACATTTGAGCTTGAAACCAAGCTTGAGCGAAAACGGAAAGTCAGCCCCCTACAAGATCCAATCCCAGACCTGGGCATGTTCTCCATGCTGTCTTTGATTCAACAGCAGGCTAAATGTTTTTTTGGTTTTTTTTTGTCAAGCCAGGTTCCAACAATGTTGGTTCCTGGCAAGGACTCACCAAAACCTTAAGTATAGAACATATATCTGTAAAACAAGGCTCTAACTAAAGTCCCAAGAGCCAGAACAGAGCCACCTACGCTCCCAGTTTGATAACCGGAAGGCAAGAAATTGAAATAAAGGAATTAGCTAATGTGAAAGCTTTATCCAGATCTGGAGTTTATCCAGGGAAGCTACTGACTAATAGCATCAGACAGTACATCAAGCCAATATGCCGGCACACTAGTGACGGTAGCAAAGCACACAGATGGTGTGTGTCCCATTACTAAATTTTTTCTATAGAACTATCCTCTAAAGGAATAGAAGTTCTCGTAGTGAATCCTTAGCTGAGTCGGCTATGGGAGAACAGTCTTGGAATGATACATTAGGCATTCCCTATATTTACATCTGAAACTGAGATTCTCAGTAACATGGAGGAATCATTTAGCAATAGCAATTCCTCTAGCAATGCTTTTACACAAAAACTAAAGGAAAAATTTGTGGCCATTGTTAATAGACTCCCAAACAGCAATCACTGTAGAGGGAGTAGAGTCAAGAGAAAATAAATGTGAATACATTTTAATAAATTATTTCACATAGGAAACAATACTGTGCCCTTAAACCTGAAAAGAAACTCTATTCTGTGTGCGTTTGTTTCATCCTCAGTCACAAGGGATGAACTAACAAACAGCTGAATTTCATTTATTATAATGTACACAGAACAAAACGTTACTGTCTCTTTAAATCTTAAAGTAACCCATATTTGTGTGTTTGTTTACCATCCCACGTCACAAAGGATGAATTAACAAATAAACAGTCTCAATTCTTTTAATAAAATTTACACATAAAAAAAGTTACTGTTTCTTTAAATTTTAAAAGAACATCTTATTTCTGTTTTACAGAACAATCCAATAAGAATATTAATAATACTGTAAATAAACATCGCTATGTACATCGAAAAGCAATGTCTTTGCAAGGAACTGCAGAGCCCTGCCTGTGATTCAAAAATTATTATGTACACTATAGCATAAAATTGTGGCATGGATTGACCGTTGTCACCAGACTCCTAACAGCAATAGCTTTACAAAGAGTATATATAATAAAAAAGGACACATAAAAAACAGTACTGTTTCTTAAAATGTTAAAACATTATCTTTTGTGTGCTTTTGTAGTATACTATCACAAGAATGAACTAACCCAAGCAACTGAATCTATATAATAAAGATCACAGATAATAAACGTTACTGTCTTTAAAGTTTAAAAATCCCATTATGTTTATTGTGCTTTGCAAACTGACTTTTAATTATTAAGCAAACAGTACTGGACCTACTGAACCTTAGCTATTGTGCTGAAGGTGCCCAAGTGTCCAAGTTAACAGCATAACCATCAGAGACTTTTTAACACATCTGACCCACAATGTATTATGTCTAGCACTGAGTGCTACATAGCTGAGTTAAACGCTCTACCCTACGGTATCATAATGGAGGAAGAGAACGCAACTAACCCATGCTTGTGAAGCTCCGCCCTTCGTGGGCGTAACAGTACTCCATCTCCCAGCACTCTTACTGTACAGCGTTCAGAGATGGAGGAAGGAGCTCAAAAACGGCGGGAAGATAACTCCGCCCATCGTGGGCGTCACCATACTCAATCTCCCGGTCGCCATTAAGATCTATATAGATCTGACACCGGGAGAAACAACAACTAAACCAAATGTAGAAAAAATTTGCAGAGTATGCTACCGCATGTCAGGTAGCTCTAACTCCTAATAAGACCTGTGGTCTAAATGTTCTGATGGCACCAGAAATAAAAGTTAGCCGTCTCCCAGTCGGTATATTTTACGCCGGTAGAAAAATAACACTGATTGAATCCAGCCCCAGTGTCTGTATAACATATCTCTTCCCATCACAATAAGGAGCCCAATCTTTATCTTAGCCCTTGACATGTGATTGTATTGTTAAAACCGCCGGGAGAAATATAACACCAATTCCATCCAGCCCCAGTGTCTGTATAACATATCTCATCCCATCACAATAAGGAGCCCATCTTTATCTTAGCCCTTACATGTGATTGTATGTAATGCAGTGCTCACTTTCTTCTGAGAGAATGATGTCCCCAGAAATAATAAAGTTAGCACTTACCTCGAAAGCTGTGCGACAGCATGGCATTCCAGCAGGTGTAAGATGTCCCCTCCCTCCCATAGCCCTGTGGAATAAGATAAGCCTGAATTTAAATGTGCTTAGGCTATCTGGATTAGGGCAGCAAATATGTATAGGAGGCGCAGTGAGAATTATGTCCCACCAGTTCCTATTGCATTAAAGCCACCAAATGCTCTACTGTAGAGACTGATCTGGTCTAGGCTACACCCTAGCACAAAGTAGCACTCTCTGGCACTACTTTAAAAATAATAAACTCTTGATTGAAGAATCTAAACTAACACCTCACTTTACCTCTTCCTATTACTAACACAGGCAAAGAGAATGACTGGAGTGGGAGAGAAGGGAGGAGCTATATATACAGCTCTGCTGTGGTGCTCTTTGCCTCCTCCTGCTGACCAGGAGGCGTAATCCCACAAGGATGAAATCCGTGAACTCATTGTGTCTTTAAAAAGAAATGAAGTTTAGAACCAGGAATGTATAACATACAATAGTGCATGAAAATAAATACGTCTATTACATAATTGTACCTAAACTGTATAAAAAAATAACACCAACAAAAAATGACTTATGCTTTTTTTGTAATTACTTAGACATGAGAATACAAGAAAAAAATACAATTTACTCCGGTATACCATTACTCTCTTTCACTAAAGTAGTAGGGAGCTGCAACAGATTAAAATGTAACTTAAAACAGAATCAAGCTACAACTAACTAGGACGTTTTTTTGAACATTCTTTAAAAAGTGTGTTACCTATTTTTTATTTTAAATCTGTATTCTTTTTAAATAGATGTTATAAATGTTTTTCTTAAAGCTCATTGTGCCTAAATACATATTGTAGCCTTAACAAGCAGTTTTTTGGCTTAGATATTTCCATTAGAAACAGAGTGCTTAACATTATGCAATATTGCACTTTTTATATTTATAATTTTACCTTCTTAAAAGTATTTCCCTATATGTTTAAGTATTTGGCATAAGTCACCGTTTAGGAAGAATGAAAAGAACCTTTTTCCAGGAAAATATGTAAAAATTGGACAGTAATTTTTCAACAAAATGTTTACAAACAGTATAAGAAGGCTATAAACATATACAAATAATTTGGTTTGTTTATATGACCTCAGTCAACATAAATAAAAATATTTTCTTGAGGGGAGAGCACATTCATGAAATGTATTTGCTGGTAGCGGATTCCTTCCGCAAACACTCCTGCAGATATATCAGAAGCAACTGGAATGCGATCACCAAAGCACGCTTTGTTTAGGAGACACCATTTATCATGGTTTCTTGAAGAAGGTTTTACTTTGCTTCTGTTAAGACTGAATATACGTTTATCCTTTACCAGTCAAAAGCTTAATTAATATTCCAGTAATCAAAGCTACTACAGCTGAACAAACAGCCAGGCCGCGCCAAAAAATCAACTGTTTCACGGAGAGGACTTCTCCCACTACAGTAACTTCAGGAAGTGATTCTTCTTGCAACACAAGCAGATCCGTATGGCTCTCACTAGAAGTAGCATCGGGTAATATAACTCCATCTGGTAATTCTTGATCCACACCAGAATGTTCCATGTCAGTGTCTAGGATATTCCCTACAACACAGCAAAGGACTTTTAAAATATTCATATGTCATTAAAGCTTTATCAAATAAAATGTAATGTAAGTCGTCATTTCCATCATATCAAAAGTAGAACAGCAGTGCATTTCAAATAATATTTGAAGTACGTTTTGCAATATTTACTGTATTTGAGAAGCACTTCTACCGGTTTTATTTTATTCAGTGGTCAAGGTTTAATAGAACAACTGACTAAACTATGCTGTAATATTTAATGCCATTATTATTTTATAAAGAATGGAATTATAAAGAAGAACATTTGGCAGATCCCAGGAGCTTGGCATCTAGACTCATAACATTCTATTTCTGCCTCACAGATTTGTTATTAGCAGTGTATCTTTATTACTTTATTATCAAATTTATATACTTATCGTTTTGTACTTTTATTGGGTTTACATTTCGTTTTTTCAAATTTAGTTTACAGGCGATTTAATCGTTGGTTCTGTAATTGTGCAGTGTTCTCCCTGCTGTCTATAACTGCTTTTACCGACTACCCAGCTAAAAATGTAGCAAATATTAAAGGGACATAAAACCCAATTTTTTTCTTTCATGATTTAGATAGAATGTAACATTTTAAAACAACTTTCTAATTTACTTCAATGTTATACATTAGCAGGGGCACTAGATGGCAGCACTATTTCCTGTTGTGTAGTGCTTCCAGCATGTGCACACTACCTACATAGGTATCTCTTCAACAAAGAATAACTTGAGATTGAAAAAAAAATTGATAATGGAAGTAAATTGGAAACTTTTTAAAAATTGTATTCTCTATCTGAATCATGAAAGAAAACTTTTGGGTTTAAATGTCCTTTTAAGCTAGAATTAGCCAGTATTAAAAATGTACAATTTTTATAACACAAAATATAATTAAATACATTGATGCTAAATGATACATTTTATTTGTGCTTTGCATAGCAGAAAATGATATATTATAAAATATTACTTTTCCCCCACCCGGCTACTTGATAATGCCACCCAGCTTCCTCAAAATGCCACCTGGCTGGCAAAATGTTCCTTGGAGAAAACGGTGGTGGATATTTAATCCTAAAAGCTGTATGTCTGGCTCCAAGGCATTTCTACATTTCCAGGTCTCACAATTGCATTTATTTACCCATTTGTTGAAGTTACTCACCATTTTCAAGAACAGCAAAACCAGTTAAGGAACCACAATCAACCTTCTCTTTCGGTGATTTCACTCCTGCACGTATTCGTGCCTGGTAACAACAAAAAAATTTTAAATAAAAAATTATTATATATATATATATATATATATATATATATATATATATATATATATATATCTCAACAAACTACAAGAGGAGAACAAGGACCATCAAAAATTTCCTAAGGCCCTGTATAGATAGGGAATCAGCACTCTTTTTATAAAAATAGCTCAAAAGTGTAGCTAAATTAAACAAATGGAATGAATCTCTGACCAGTACAATCACAGAGAACAAAAAATAATTTATTAATAGTACAGAAAGAAGTAAATTCTAACTGTCCAAACATAGCAATAGGCCAGTTGTGCGCTGGCCTCGGGTATATGTTAGCAACACAAAGTAAAGTATGTTGAACTAACAATATAGTACATGTGGCCAATTAAAACCCTGAAGATGTGCACATCATAATCATAATATTGTCAAAAATACAATCCAAAGACACCTAGTACACTGCTACACCTAAGCTGTACACGGTGCCCAAGTCAATACAAGGGATAATTACCGGACAGGTAAATTTTTAGGGATCTAAGTAGTGATAGGTGCTTTGTAAAGATTTCAGGAACAACAATAATGGCAGTATAGCAACAATTACAAAGAATTACATATAAGTATGAAGAATAGCTATTGCAATGGTTATTAGCAATAAGATAAATAGTGAGTTACATACAAGTATGAAGAATAACTATTGCAATGGTTATTAGCAATAAGATAGATAGTGGAACATAGTAATATATCCTCCATAATGAATTGCCTCAGTACATCAGTTACATAGAGACACAGCAGTTTACATAGAGATGCCTGCATATATTGAGATAAAATTCTCACAAGAGTGTATTGCTGAAGAAAACAACCAAATCACCCCAGGATGATTTTCCACATATAGCGGTATTGTTTTCAGCCATACTTAGCATAAGTCCAAGGTATGCAAAATGGGATAAGTGCTGCCAAAGCTGCATGCGTGTTAGTAAAGCATAGTACGTCTTATTGCTGAAGATATTGTGTGAGAACAGCAAACAAGCCAAATGAGCAGTGGGAGTCAGTCCAGGCTAACCCCCCATATTGCATGTGAAAGCAGCTATATTCCTATGTTAAGCCGTAAGCATGCACTTATCTGATTCTGGAGGTGTCCACAATTGAGGTCCGCTGTTTGTTACCGGTTGCCTCCTGAAAACATAATTTATTTAAGAACTTACCTGATAAATTAATTTCTTTCATATTAGCAAGAGTCCATGAGCTAGTGACGTATGGGATATACATTCCTACCAGGAGGGGCAAAGTTTCCCAAACCTCAAATGCCTATAAATACACCCCTCACCACACCCACAAATCAGTTTAACGCATAGCCAAGAAGTGGGGTGATAAGACAAAAGTGCGAAAGCATAAAAAATAAGGAATTGGAATAATTGTGCTTTATACAAAAAAATCATAACCACCACAAAAAGGGTGGGCCTCATGGACTCTTGCTAGTATGAAAGAAATGAATTTATCAGGTAAGTTCTTACATAAATTATGTTTTCTTTCATGTATTTAGCAAGAGTCCATGAGATAGTGACGTATGGGATAATGACTACCCAAGATGTGGATCTTCCACGCAAGAGTCACTAGAGAGGGAGGGATAAAATAAAGACAGCCAATTCCGCTGAAAATAATCCACACCCAAAATAAAGTTTAAATCTTATAATGAAAAAAAATGAAATTATAAGCAGAAGAATCAAACTGAAAAAGCTGCCTGAAGTACTTTTCTACCAAAAACTGCTTCAGAAGAAGAAAAAACACATCAAAATGGTAGAATTTAGTAAAAGTATGCAAAGAGGACCAAGTTGCTGCTTTGCAAATCTGATCAACCGAAGCTTCATTCCTAAACGCCCAGGAAGTAGAAACTGACCTAGTAGAATGAACTGTAATCCTTTGAGGCGGAGTTTTACCCGACTCGACATAAGCATGATGAATTAAAGATTTCAACCAAGATGCCAAAGAAATGGCAGAGGCCTTCTGACCTTTCCTAGAACCGGAAAAGATAACAAATAGACTAGAAGTCTTTCGGAAATTCTTAGTATCTTCAACATAACATTTCAAAGCTCTAACTACATCCAAAGAATGCAATGATCTCTCCTTAGAATTCTTAGGATTAGGACATAATGAAGGAACCACAATTTCTCTACTAATGTTGTTAGAATTCACAACTTTAGGTAAAAATTTAAAAGAAGTCCGCAACACCGCCTTATCCTGATGAAAAAACAGAAAAGGAGACTCACAAGAAAGAGCAGATAATTCAGAAACTCTTCTAGCAGAAGAGATGGCCAAAAGAAACAAAACTTTCCAAGAAAGTAATGTAATGTCCAGTGAATGCATAGGTTCAAACGGAGGAGCTTGAAGAGCCCCCAGAACCAAATTCAAACTCCAAGGAGGAGAAATTGACTTAAGTTTTAAACGAACCAAAGCTTGTACAAAACAATAAAAATCAGGAAAACTAGCAATCTTTCTGTGAAAAAGAACAGAAAGAGCAAAGATTTGTCCTTTTAAGGAACTTGCAGACAAAACTTATCCAAACCATCCTGAAGAAACTGTAAAATTCTAGGAATTCTAAAAGAATGCCAAGAAAAAAAGATGCGAAAAACACCAAAAAATGCAAGTCTTCCAGACTCGATAATATATCATCCTAGATACAGATTTACGAGCCTGCAACATAGTATTAATTACGGAGTCAGAGAAACCTCTATGACTGAGAATCAAGCGTTCAATCTCCATACCTTCAATTTTAAGGATTTGAGATCCTGATGGAAAAAAAGGAGCTTGTGATAGAAGGTCTGGTCTCAACGGAAGAGTCCACGGATGGCAAGGAGCCATCCGGACAAGATCCGCATACCAAAACCTGTGAGGCCATGCTGGAGCCACCAGCAGAATAAACGAACGCTCCTTTAGAATTTTGGAAATCACTCTTGAAAGAAGAACTAGAGGCGGAAAGATATAGCAGGATGATATTTCCAAGGAAGTGACAATGCATCCACTGCTTCCGCCTGAGGATCCCTGGATCTGGACAGATACCTGGGAAGCTTCTTGTTTAGATGAGAAGCCATCAGATCTATTTCTGGAAGTCCCCATATTTGAACAATCTGAAGAAATACCTCTGGGTGAAGAGACCATTCGCCCGGATGTAGCATTTGGCGACTGAGATAATCCGCTTCCCAATTGTCTATACCTGGGATATGAACCGCAGAAATTAGACAGGAGCTGTATTTCGCCCATACAAGTATTCGAGATACTTCCTTTATAGCCAGAGGACTGTGAGTCCCTCTTGATGATTGACATATGCCACATTTGTGACATTGTCCGTCTGGAAACAAATGAACGACTCTCTCTTTAGAAGAGGCCACAACTGAAGAGCTCTGAAAATTGCACGGAGTTCCAAAATGTTGATTGGAAATCTCGCCTCCTGAGATTCCCAAACCCCTTGTGCTGTCAGAAACCCCCATACAGCTCCCCAACCTGTCAGACTTGCATCTGTTGAGATCACAGTCCAGGTTGGAAGAACAAAAGAAGCCCCCTGAACTAAACGATGGTGGACTGTACCACGTCAGAGGGTGTCGAACAATCGGTTTTAAAGATATTAAATGAGATATCTTTGTATAATCCCTGCACCACTGGTTCAGCATACAGAGCTGAGGAGGTCGCATGTGAAAATGAGCAAAGGGGAACACGTCCAATGCAGCAGTCATAAGAACCTAGAATTTCCATGCATAAAGCTACCGAAGGGAATGATTGAGACTGAAGGTTTCGATAAGCTGAAACCAATTTCAGACGTCTCTTGTCTGACAGAGACAGAGTCATGGACACTGAATCTATCTGGAAACCTAAAAAAGGTTACTCTTGTCTGAGGAATCAACAAACTTTTTGGTTAATTGATCCTCCAACCATGTTCTTGAAGAAACAACACTCATAAAAAGCTGGAAAGGATCTTTCCATTGAAAATGAGCAAAGGGAATTGAATCCAATGCTGTTAAAACTTCTATGCATATATAGCAACTGAAGGAAATAATAGAGACTAAAGGTACCGACAGACGGAACCCAATACAAATTGTCCCTTGTCTGATAGAGACAAAGACAGTGACATAAACCATCTGGAAACCTAAAAAAGGTGACCCTTGCGTGAGGAATCAAGAGCTTTTGAAAAAAAGATCCTCTAACTATGTCCTGAAGAGCAAAGTGAAATCATATGAGATTCCGCATCCTCAGGAAATAATCTGAATGAAAACAGAAAAATGAAAAATATGCATTTATTGTATCTAATGAAAACAAATAATGCTATCAATGACCATAAAAAGGCAGAATAGTTTGAATAAAACTCCAAAACCCAGTTCCTAAAAAAGGAACTGGAAGAAATACCCCAGAAGATTCCAGGTCTGAGCAGCGCTTGAACCCCATGGGTGCCCAGCCATGCTTCAACAGTATCCAAAATATATAGGACAGAAACACACTTAAAGAAAGTGTTAGCCTTACTGGAATAAAATCAAAGAAATTTGGACAAAATAGAACCAAATAAATTTCAAAGAAGTCTTAACCTGCCCCTTACCAGCCAAGCTGGAATACGGCACGTACATCGCAATATTAGGGAGCTGATCAACTATAAACATTTTACTTGGGAAAGAACTCAGGAATTCTTTCCTTAATAAAAACAACCAAACTAGTATAAGCTTAAAGTTTTAGTCTTAGAACTCAATCTTGAAGCCCATAGTAACAGTTAAGAATTGAATCCAATTATAAAACAAATAATTGATTATCTTAGAACAAAAGAAATATGGATTTTCTTTTTAAAAAAAAATCACAAAATTCTTCTAGCTAAAATAGCTAAAGACATAGATTAACCCTCATTTGCGAATATATTCAATAAAATGAAGACACAAATGAAATCATTAGCATGATAGTCCAGTTTAAAGGACCAGTCAAAACAGAGGTCTTGCAAAATGCAAAACAACAAGACAAATGCAACAGCACCTAGTCTAGTAAATGTTGTCCCTTTAACAATGCTAAAATAAATCATAATCTGATACTTGATCTTAAAGTAAACAGAAAAAATGAAGCAATTGCAATATCACAGGACCAAGAAAAGTACCTGAAACTAAATAATTTTCCATAAATAAGATACAACTATATAAAGGAAAATAAATACTATTTTGCTATAAAAACAATAGCATAATTAGTAGGAGTAGAGATAGCCCCAATAAATTGGAGAACCCTCCAAATTGAATTTAACTGCTGGCAAAGAATATAGTTTAAAACCTTTGAAGAAGGAATAAAAGAAAATTCTCAGCCTATTCCATTCCCTAGTATGGGGAATTGGAAAGAAAACCTCTGAAATCACAGAAGAATAAAAAGGCAGAAATAGTGTCAGCTAGTCTTAAAGAACTAGTTACCTTAATATCCAAAATAATCAACACCTCTTCAACAAAGAACAAATGTACTTTAATAATAAAAAAATTATAAAAAAGTAGATTTGTTAGTGTCAATATCTGATGAAGAGAATTTCTGAAAGAGAAAAAAACATCATCAGAGAAGGATAAATCAGTATGTTGTTGGTCATTTGAAACTTCAATAATTAAAAAAGAAGTGAAAAAGACCTAAAAAACAGAATTTATGCTTACCTGATAAATTACTTTCTCCAACGGTGTGTCCGGTCCACGGCATCATCCATTACTTGTGGGATATTCTCCTCCCCTACAGGGAAAGGCAAGGAGAGCACACAGCAGAGCTGTCCATATAGCTCCCCCTCTAGCTCCGCCCCCCAGTCATTCGACCGACGGTTAGGAGAAAAAGTAGAAACTATAGGGTGCCGTGGTGACTGTAGTGTATAAAGACAAAAAAAATTTCAACCTGATTAGGAAAACCAGGGCAGCCCGTGGACCGGACACACCGTTGGAGAAAGTAATTTATCAGGTAAGCATAAATTCTGTTTTCTCCAACATTGGTGTGTCCGGTCCACGGCGTCATCCATTACTTGTGGGAACCAATACCAAAGCTTTAGGACACGGATGAAGGGAGGGAGCAAATCAGGTTACCTAAATGGAAGGCACCACGGCTTGCAAAACTTTTCTCCCAAAAATAGCCTCCGAAGAAGCATAAGTATCAAATTTGTAGAATTTGGCAAAAGTGTGCAGAGAATACCAAGTCGCTGCCTTACATATCTGATCAACAGAAGCCTCGTTCTTGTAGGCCCATGTGGAAGCCACAGCCCTAGTAGAGTGAGCTGTGATTCGGTCAGGAGGCTGTCGTCCGGCAGTCTCATAGGCCAATCGGATAATGCTTTTTAGCCAGAAAGAGAGAGAGAGGTAGCAGTAGCTTTTTGATCTCTCCTCTTACCAGAGTAAACGACAAACAAAGATGAGGTTTGTCTAAAATCTTTTGTTGCTTCTAAATAGAACTTTAAAGCACGAACAACATCTAAATTGTGTAATAAACGTTCCTTCTTGAAACTGGTTTCGGACACAGAGAAGGAACAACTATTTCCTGGTTAATATTCTTGTTGGAAACAACTTTTGGAAGAAAACCAGGCTTAGTACGCAAAACAACCTTATCTGAATGGAAAACCAGATAGGGTGGATTACACTGCAAAGCAGATAATTCAGAAACTCTTCTAGCAGAAGAAATAGCACCCAAAAACAGTACTTTCCAAGATAATAACTTAATATTTATGGAATGTAAAGGTTCAAACGGAACCCCTTGAAGAACTGAAAGATCTAAATTTAGACTCCAAGGAGGAGTCATGGTTCTGTAAACAGGCTTGATTCTAACCAAAGCCTGAACAAAAGCTTGTACATCTGGCACAGCTGCCAGTCGTTTGTGTAACAAGACAGATAAAGCAGAAATCTGTCCCTTTAGAGAACTAGCGGACAACCCTTTATCCAAACCTTCTTGGAGAAAGGAGAGAATCCTTGGAATTTTTATTTTACTCCAGGAGAATCCCTTGGATTCACACCAACAGATATATTTACGCCATATTTTATGGTAAATCTTTCTAGTCACAGGTTTTCTGGCTTGGACCAGAGTATCTATCACAGAATTCGAAAACCCACGTTTGGATAAAATCAAGCGTTCAATTTCCAAGCAGTCAGCTGCAGAGAAACTAGATTTGGATGTTCGAATGGACCTTGTACTAGAAGATCCTGTCTCAAAGGTAGCTTCCATGGTGGAGCCGATGACATATTCACCAGGTCTGCATACCAAGTCCTGCGTGGCCACGCAGGAGCTATCAGAATCACCGAGGCCTTTTCCTGTTTGATCCTGGCTATGAGCCTGGGAAGGAGAGGAAACGGTGGAAACACATACGCTAGGTTGAACGACCAAGGCGCCACTAATGCATCCACTAGAATCGCCTTGGGATCCCTGGATCTGGACCCGTAACAAGGAATCTTGAAGTTCTGACGGGACGCCATTAGATCCATGTCTGGAATGCCCCATAATTGGGTTAACTGAGCAAAGACCTCCGGGTGGAGTTCCCACTCCCCCGGATGGAAAGTCTGACGACTCAAATAGTCCGCCTCCCAGTTGTCTACTCCTGGGATGTGAATAGCAGATAGATGGCAGGAGTGATTCTCTGCCCATTGGATGATCTTGGTTACTTCCTTCATCGCTAGGGAACTCTTTGTTCCCCCCTGATGATTGATGTACGCAACAGTCGTTATGTTGTCCGACTGAAATCTTATGAACCTGGCTTTCGCTAGCTGAGGTCAAGCCAGGAGCGCATTGAATATTGCTCTTAGTTCCAAAATGTTTATCGGGAGAAGCGACTCTTTCCGAGACCATAGGCCCTGAGCTTTCAGGGAGTCCCAGACCGCGCCCCACCCCAAGAGGCTGGCGTCGGTCGTGACAATGACCCACTCCGGTCTGCGGAAACTCATTCCCTGAGACAGGTGATCCTGGGTCAACCACCAGAGAAGTGAGTCCCTGGTTACCTGGTCTACTTGAATTTGGGGAGACAAGTCTGTATAGTCCCCATTCCACTGATTGAGCATGCACAGCTGTAATGGTCTTAGATGAATTCGAGCAAAAGGAACCACGTCCATTGCTGCGACCATTAGTCCTATTACTTCCATGCACCGAGCTATGGAGGGTTGAGGAATAGAATGAAGAACTCGACAAGCATTTAGAAGCTTTAACTTTCTGACTTCTGTCAGGAAGATCTTCATTTCCATAGAATCTATTATTGTTCCCAGAAACGGAACCCTTGTGGACGGTGACAGTGAACTCTTTTCTATGTTCACCTTCCACCCGTGAGATCTGAGAAAAGCCAACACAATGTCTGTGTGGGCCCTCGCTTTGGAAAGAGACGACGCTTGGATTAGGATGTCGTCTAGATAAGGTGCTACAGCGATGCCCCTCGGCCTTAGGACCGCTAGAAGGGACCCTAGCACCTTTGAGAAAATTCTGGGAGCGGTGGCTAAACCGAATGGAAGAGCCACGTGAAAAATGGAACTCTGAGGAAATTGTTTAATATCTTTAAATCCAGGATTGGCCTGAAAGTTCCCTCTTTTTTGGGAACCACAAACAGGTTTGAGTAAAAACCTAGACCTTGTTCCCCGGAGGGGACTGGGTTTATCACTCCCATCTTTGATAGGTCTCTTACACAATGTAAGAATGCCTGTTTCTTTATCTGGTCTGAAGATAAGTGAGACAGGTGGAATCTTCCCTTTGGAGGAAGTCCCTTGAACTCTAGCAGGTATCCCTTGGAGACTATTTCTAGTACCCAGGGATCCGGAACATCTCTTGCCCAAGCCTGAGCGAAGAGAGATAGTCTGCCCCCTACCAGATCCGGTCCCGGATCGGGGGCTACCCCTTCATGCTGTCTTGGTAGCAGCAGCAGGTTTCTTGGTCTGTTTACCCTTGTTCCAGCCTTGCATGGGCTTCCAAGCGGGTTTGGGCTGGGCCGCGTTACCTTCTTGTCTAGCGGCAGTGGAGTTATTAGCCGGTCCGTTCCTGAAATTGTGAAAGGAACGAAAATTAGACTTGTTCTTAGCCTTAAAAGGCCTATCCTGTGGGAGGGCATGGCCCTTACCCCCAGTGATGTCTGAAATAATTTCCTTCAATTCCGGCCCAAAAAGGGTCTTACCCTTGAAAGGAATATTAAGTAACTTAGTCTTGGACGACACATCTGCCGACCAGGATTTTAGCCAAAGCGCCCTCCGCGCTACTATAGCAAAACCTGAGTTTTTCGCCGCCAATTTCGTTATTTGAAAAGCGGCATCCAATATAAAGGAATTAGCTAACTTTAATGCGTGAATTCTGTCCATGACTTCTTCATAGGAAGTCTCTTTCTGGAGCGACCTTTCTAGTTCCTCGAACCAAAAGGACGCCGCTGAAGTGACAGTAATAACACACGTAGCTGGTTGAAGGATGAACCCTTGTTGAACAAAAATCTTTTTAAGCAATCCTTCCAATTTTTATCCATAGGATCTTTGAAAGCGCAGCTGTCCTCTATAGGAATAGTTGTGCGCTTCGCTAGTGTTGAAACAGCTCCCTCAACCTTCGGGACCGTCTGCCATGCGTCCCTTCTAGGGTCTACTATGGGAAACATTTTCTTAAATATAGGAGGTGGGGCAAAGGGTACACCTGGCTTCTCCCACTCCTTATCCACTATGCTCGCTACCCTCTTGGGTATTGGAAAAGCGTCTTCGTGCACTGGGACCTCTAAAAATTTGTCCAATTTGCACAACTTCTCTGGTACTACTACAGAATCACAGTCATCCAGAGTAGCTAATACCTCCTTAAGCAAAGCGCGGAGATGTTCTAGCTTAAATTTAAATGCTACTATATCAGGTTCTGCCTGTTGAGAAATTTTTCCTGAGTCTGAAATTTCACCCTCAGACAGCCCTTCCCTCACAGCCAATTCCGATTGATGTGAGGGTAAAATAGATAAGGCATCGTCAGCGTCTGATTGTTCATCCTTTTTTTATCTGTATTTAAAACTGAACAATCACGCTTTCTCTGAAATGCTGGCAGTTTGGATAAAAGATTTGCTATAGAATTATCCACTACTGCTGTTAATTGTTGCATAGAAATAAGCACTGGCGCGCTAGGTGTCGCCTGCGCGGGCAAAGCTGGTGTAGACACAGAAGGAGAGGATGTAGAATTATCCTCACTACCTTCATTAGATAAATTATCTTGGGCAACATTATGAAATGTAACAGAGCTGTCCTTATTTTGTTTGGACGCTATGGCACAATTATCACAAACACTCAAAGGGGGAACACATTTGTCTCTACACACACAGAACATAGGTTATCTGATGGCATAGACATGTTAAACAGATTTAGGCAGGCAAACAATGCAATAAAAACGATTATAAACAAAAACGTTACTGTCTCTTTAAATAATAAAATTACACACTTTATTTCTGAATGTTCAAAAAACTATGAAGGCAATATCCGATTTTTATGAAATTTGGACCCCAGTGTCTTAATGCTTAGAATGTATTGCACAGCAAATATGGAGACTCTAGCTCTTAAAACAAGCAAACCAGAGCTAATTGTTGGATTTAACCGTTTTTATACACTACAATCCCTGCTACAGTATTGCTGCAGCATTTTACCTTCCTTAGGGGTCAATCATCCACAGAAATAAGCCTTCTGGAGTCACTTTCTGAGTCACAGGACCCTCACATGAAAACTGCATGCACTGCCTTGAAATCAACTGCACAGCTGAAGCACCAAAATGAGGCTTCCTCCCTCAGCACACTAGAGTGAAGGGGCCTTCCTGACTAGATTTAGGTGTCTAAAACATGCCAGATCAATAAAAAACGTTCCCAAGTGTATATGAGCTTATAAAACAGTTCAAATGCCATGATATTGTAATAAAAACCAATCGATTTTGCCCCTAACAGTGTCTACCAGCATAAAAATCAAAAAAGGGGAAGCCTGTTATCTTTTTTGCTGAGGTGAAAGAAAAATGGCTTACCATTTTCCCTGAGGGGAAAAATGACTGTCATCTAGCATTAGCCTGTGTTGTTAGAAGGAGACTAGTCATACCTGAAGCAGATGAGTCTGCAAACTGTTACCCCCAACTGAAGTTCTCTTGTTTCAACAGTCCTGCGTGATAACAGTAATGGATTTTAGTTACTTGTGCTAAAATCATATTCCTCTTAACAGAAATCTTCATCACTTTTCTGTTGTAGAGTATATAGTACAAGCCAGCACTATTTTAAAATAAACTCTTGATAGAAGATATAAAAAACTACAACACCACAAACTCCTCACCATCCCCGAGGAGATGCTACTTGTTCAGAGCGGCAAGGAGAATGACTGGGGGGCGGAGCTAGAGGGGGAGCTATATGGACAGCTCTGCTGTGTGCTCTCCTTGCCTTTCCCTGTAGGGGAGGAGAATATCCCACAAGTAATGGATGACGCCGTGGACCGGACACACCAATGTTGGAGAAATTGTATTAGAAGGCACGAAGTCAGACAAAGCCTTAAACAGAAAAAATATTTCTTATAAATCTTCTAAACATTTCTTGTACTTAAGAATGGAAATGTATAAAGCATAAATACTAATGGAGTCTGCATGTAAAAGTATATCATAATAACTTATTACAAACCATAGCTAAAGATAAACATTTATAACATTTAAAATAAATGAACTTAGCTTTGGTAGAACTGAAACTCAGTTAAGCATTCTTCCAGAAGTGGCTTCTGACTCAGGGTCAATCGGAGACATCTTGCAATATGTAATAGAAAAAATAACATAAAGCAAAATTGATCAAATTCCTTAAATGACAGTTTCAGGAATGGGAAAAAAATGCCAGTGAACAAGCTTCTAGCAACCAGAAGCAATAAATAATGAGACTTAAATAATGTGGAGACAATAGTGACGCCCATATTTTTTAGCGCCAAAAAAGACGCCCACATTATTTGGCGCCTAAATGCTTTTGACGACAAAAATGACGCCACATCCGGAACGCCGACACTTTTGGCGCAAAAAAACATCAAAAAATGACGCAACTTCCGGCGACGCGTATCACGCCGGAAACAGAAAAAAAAATGCTCATGGACACTTGCTAATTACATGAAAGAAATACTGCCTTGTAATTGAGTCCCATGAAACAGTTTGCTGAGCCAGTTGAATGTTACACGCTGAGACTGCAGCGTGGTAGGACTGCGTGCTTACTTCCTGGTTGGTCACATGTGCGTCCGTGATCCAATGCCTACGATCCTGATCGTTTCAACCACAATGCCAAATGATAGACGGGGCTTCCTCAGGGCGGATGGAAGCCCCGTCTATCATTTGGCATTGTGGGTGAAACGATCAGGATCGTAGGCATTGGATCACGGACGCACATGTGACCAACCAGGAAGTAAGCACGCAGTCCTACCACGCTGCAGTCTCAGCGTGTAGCATTCAACTGGCTCAGCAAACTGTTTCATGGGACTCAATTACAAGGCAGTATTTCAGGAGGCAACCGGTAAACAGCGGACCTCAATTGTGGACACCTCCAGAATCAGATAAGTGCATGCTTACGGCTTAACATAGGAATATAGCTGCTTTCACATGCAATATGGGGAGTTAGCCTGGACTGACTCCCACTGCTCATTTGGCTTGTTTGCTGTTTTCACACAATATCTTCAGCAATAAGACATACTATGCTTTACTAACACGCATGCAGCTTTGGCAGCACTTATCCCATTTTGCATACCTTGGACTTATGCTAAGTTTGGCTGAAAACAATACCGCTATATGTGGAAAATCATCCTGGTGTGATTTGGTTGTTTTCTTCAGCAATATACTCTTGTGAGAATTTTATCTCAATATATGCAGGCATCTCTATGTAAACTGCTGTGTCTCTATGTACTGAGGCAATTCATTATGGAGGATGTATTACTATGTTCCACTATCTATCTTATTGCTAATAACCATTGCAATAGTTATTCTTCATACTTGTATGTAACTCACTATTTATCTTATTGTTAATAAGCATTGCAATAGCTATTCTTCATACTTGTATGTAATTCTTTGTAAT
>NC_069501.1:649184211-649301711 GCF_027579735.1 Bombina bombina | reverse complement strand
CATGCTTTAACACATGTTTTTTTTCTTCCTTTTCTTTTTTTCCTTTTTCTCCCATAACAGGATAATGTCACCATCATTTTGAACATTTCATAAGCATTTTGTCATATACAGGTTGAAAGAGGTTTAGGGATATACCGCTAAAGCACTACTTGCATAGCTAATCTGTATTGATATCTTAAGAGGTATATGGAGAGATATTTAACCAATACTCCCATGGCAAGCCGCAGCAAAGCTAGTTCAGGCAGAAACAAATCTGGAGCTGAACCTCCCAACCAGGGAACCAGCGCTGAGGCTTGCTCAGATAATATTCTGGTTGACACCCATCCTATTGTTAAACAGATATCTCTCCTCTTTATGCCTAAAATTGATAACTTACAAAGAGGGGTTGATACCCTCACAGACGATGTCAAACAGTTTTCCACACGTGTAGCGGAAGCAGAGAATAGAATCTCTGATTTAGAGGACTCTAATGTATCAAACTCTAATAAAATTGAAAACCTAGAAAGACAAGCTATGACCCTGCAATTAAAAGTAGACGACCTAGAAAATAGGTCGAGACGCAATAATGTGCGCCTCCTAGGTCTCCCTGAAACAATTAAGCCAGCAGACATTATTCACTTTGTTGAAAACACACTTCCTTCACTGTTAAAAATTCCCACACAGGATTTGGAGGGAGGGGTAGAGAGAGCCCATAGAGTGGGCCCGGAGAGGCCTGGCCCAGATGATATGCCCCAACCCCGGCCGATAATGATTAAGTTCCTACACTTCCAGACTAAAATAGCACTGCTAAGAGCTTATAGAAAAATGGATAACGTAATGTATGAAAACTCACGTTTACTCTTATTTCAGGATTTCTCAGTTGATCTTATGAAACGTCGCAGGGAATTTTCTCCAATTTGTTCAAGGCTTCACAGAGAGGGTAGGCAAGCCTTCTTACTTTACCCAGCCAAACTAAAAATTATAACCCCCAGAGGTCCAAAATTCTTTGATACACCTACCGCAGCACAACACTTCTTAGAGAGTGGGGGGGCCCCCCCACGCAGCCCACGCCAGAACCACCCAAGAGGGGAAGAGGGTTGAGGCCAATAGACAAACAAGAACTATTCCCCCTAGCTAAGGTTCCACTTTAGGAATTCAATCTAAATAGGAAGCCCTAATGGCTACAAATATAAATGTAAATGAGTCTGCGGATACACGCAGATACAGTTCTTTGGAATTAAGTTTGAGTTTTGTATATTTAAATTTTTTCTTAAGTTGTCTTTATGGTTTAAGTAACATGGAACACTTAAGTAGCAGATATGGATTCTTTACATGTAAGCAGAAGCAGGTTGTAAACCCTTTACTGTTTTTTAATACATATATGCATTTGTACTACTCACAGATAGTAAACTATATGGTCATGGCTCTACAAGTGCACTTCATATCAATCTGTTTGAGAGTCATTATTGTCCTTTCTTCCTTGCTGCATTACCCATGTTCCAGAGAGGCTGCAAGGTGTATGTGTTGCTTGAAACACATGGATGGAGGGTATGGATTATATTTGAGTGAACAGAGGCAGGTTGTAAACCCTCTATGGTATTTTACTGCATATATTCATCTGTATTACTCAAAGAATGTAATTAACTTGGTCATGGCTGTGCAAGTGAAGTCTATAATAATCTGTTGGAAAGTCACTATCGTTCATTCTTGCATGCTTCACTACGCATATATCAAAGGGGCTACAAAGTATGCTAAAATAACATCTCTTATTTTTTCTTTTACCATTTCAGATTTGTTTTTTACTCAGAATGCTGGTGGGGGCTTGGCGGTGGCTCACTGTGGTGGAGGACTGAACCGGGAGTCTATCTACTACGGTGTAAGTTTTTTTTTTTTTTTTGTTTTTTTTTTTTCCCTCTCTTCCCCTTTCTCTCCTTTTCTTTCTCCTCCTTATCACCTCCTTTTCCCCTTCCACCACCCTCTTGGGTCTCTCTGCTTGGAAAAATTCTCATCACACGCTTATACACTAGAGGCCAAATTAGGCCCGCGGTCTCAGTTATCTGTGCACGCACCCCTATATCACATTATGACAGGCTTAAGGATCCAGTTAGAAACTAATATTTAATATCTACTCCTGGAATATTGGGGGTTTCCACTCCCCGATAAAAAGGAAAACAATTCTCACACAACTAAGAAAAAAGAAAGCAGAGATTGCGTTTCTTCAAGAGACGCATCTCCTAGACATAGAACATGAGAAACTGAGATCTGACTGGGTGGGGAGAGTTGAATACTCCTCATATAGCTCTGCTAGTAGAGGGGTGGCAATACTTCTAGGTAAGAAGCTGGAATACGAGGTCAGACAGGTACTTAAAGACCCGGAGGGTAGATACATAATAGTGCAAATTTGTGTAGCAGAGAAAATCTATACCTTATGCAACATTTACGCCCCCAACCTGAAAGATAGAAGTTTTTGGGACAACATTGTGGCAGTTCTCTCTCCCTATTTAGACACCCACATCATACTGGGAGGGGATTTTAATCTCACACCCAACCCCCATTGTGATAGGCTGAGAGGGACACATAGCAGTAAGGATAAAAGGCCACCCAAAGCCTCAGAAAAATTTGAGAGAGATATATTTGCTTTGCTGGGGGGTTCCCTGGATGTGGTAGACATATGGAGGCAATTAAACCCAGATGGGAAAGATTATACTTGTGCATCACGTGCATCACCCTCCCTGTCCCGTATTGATATGTTTTTGGTCTCCAACTCTCTTATTACACATGTCATTGATGCTAAAATTGGGGAAGTGGCAGTTTCAGACCACGCACCCATAGCGCTTTTTGTAAACAAAAACCCGTTGGTATGCAACAGACGTACCTTACGATTCCCGAAATATCTAATGTACTCCCAGGAATTTCAGAACTATCTGACACACTGCTGGGATGATTACCGGATGAATAATGCTCAGCATATAGATTCACCGGAGCTATTCTGGGCAACAGCCAAGGTGGTCCTATCGGGCAATGTGGTTGCCTACTTGGCACGCAGGAAAAAACAATGCACGGAGAGAGTTTGCGGACTGAGAGACCGCTTAGCAGAAACTTATCGCACCTATTGCGCTACGCCCTCTAGCCTTAATTATCGTAACTACAGTGACACAAAGAAGGAATATGATGCCTTACTGGCCAGTCAGGCCTCACAGGCTCTCCTCCGTACCAGGGGTAAATATTATAGATTCGGAGATAAATCGGGGAAGCTAATGGCGGCATTGGTAAATGTAAATACCTCCTCCAAACATGTCGCTGCCCTGAAACATCAGGGCAAGCTTGTGAAAGATGCTGAATCTATAGCAGAAGCATTTGCATCTTATTACTCCACCCTATATTCCAGCGACGGCACCCCGGGAACCGAGCTCAGAGATAGGTTCTGGGAAGATATCAACATCCCACGGATCTCAGAATCCCAACTGGAGAAGTTGAATGCACATATAGGGGAAGAAGAGATCCAGAGGACAATAGTGTCCATGTCGCTGGGTAAGGCACCAGGCCCAGATGGGCTACCGATAGAATTCTATTGACTACTAAAGACACAAGTCTCCTCGACGTTGTCGAACGTATACACCTCCTATTTTGAGGGGGAGAGAGCTCCGGTCCCGGAATTCTCCGCTGCGTATATTACTCTAATTCCTAAATCAGGGAAAGACAACACACTACCAGAGTCTTACCGTCCGATCTCCTTATTAAACTCGGACTACAAGATACTAACCAAATTACTGGCGGAAAGGCTAAAATTTATACTGCCTGACATCATACATAAGGATCAAACGGGATTCATGTATGCAAGATCATCTGTGGTTAACGTCCGGAGGGTCCTACAGGTCGTTCAACACTACAGAACGGAGAGAGGCGGTGACTCTGCGGGGGAGAGAGCGGAGGCCTTCCTGCTGTCTCTCGACGCAGAGAAGGCCTTTGACCGAGTGGAATGGGACCATCTTTTCCACACCATGGCTAAAGCCCACTTCTCTGGTCCCTTCCTGACCTTCATAAAAAATCTATATCGAACCCCCTTTGCTAACATACTAGTCAATAATATGTTCTCAGCAAACATCCATTTACATAGAGGGACCCGACAGGGATGCCCATTATCACCCCTCCTCTTTAATATCGCCCTGGAACCACTGGCTATCAAACTTAGACAAGCTTTTCCTGGCCTAGATTTAGCTGGGAATCCACAACACCTGGCGCTTTACGCGGATGATATGCTCCTTTTTGTCCAAGACCCCCAGAAACATATCCCGCAGATTTTAGAGACTCTCACTGACTTTGGCCTGTTTTCAGGCTACAAGGTCAACATGCAGAAATCAGAGATTTTGTGGCTGCTTAGAAAGCACGGCACGGATGAAGATTTCCCGTTCTCGGTGGCTAAACAACATGATATCACATATCTTGGCATCAAGATATCTGCTAACCCCAATAAATTATATGCGAATAATCTAACGCCCTTGTGTGCAAGACTGCAGGCACAAATGAATAGCTGGAGATCGTTACCTCTGTCACTTTCAGGTAGGATCAACCTCCTCAAAATGGTGATACTCCCCCGCCTTCTTTACCCACTTCTCATGCTACCCCTACTCTTAACCAAAGCGGATGTCAAACTGTTAAACTCGGCAGCTACCCGGTTCATTTGGAGAGGGGGTAAACCACGAATCTCGAGAGAGAAACTGAGTATGGGTTTCCTTAATGGGGGTCTGGCTTTGCCAGACTTCAGACTGTACAACTGGGCGGCTCTAATACGTCTGGTGGTGGATTGGCAGGTGGGCACACACCACTTTTGTCGGCCCTCCCTGGAGCAAGCGGTCTTGGGGAACATCTCCTTAGCATATTTACCACACATCTCCAACATGAGATCTGTGAAGGCCTTGGGCCTCAGTACGCTGTACAGCGAACCGCTCAAGGCTTGGCATCAGGCTCACAAGTTCCTGAAAAAATCGTGCCACGCCTCCAGTTACTTGCCATTGCTCAAAAATCCAGACTTTCCAGCGGGTTCGGAGACCCAACCTTTCTTAGTCTGGGAACAGAAGGGACTTAGATCCCTCAAACAGTTGCTAGACCCAATCTCAAAAGAGGTCAAGAACTTTGGTGCCCTACAGAGAGAGTTTGGGCTACCACGGGCCCACTTCTTTGCCTTCTTACAGGCACGCCACTACATTGGAACCCTGATCCAGAAGGCACCGGAATTCTGGGAGGGCTCCCCTTTCCGCATCACGCAAACATTGTACAAAATGGGAAAATTCTCCTTATCTGAAATTTATCAGACACTATTACAACAGCGAGCGCAGAATATGCGAGACTCGTTGCTGCAGGGATGGGCAAGAGAGGGAACCGGTAACATAGCTTGGGAAGATGTGCGACGAGGCCTAGAAAGAACAAAATCAGCCACATTGTCTGCCATGTTCAGGGAATCTCAGATACATTTTCTACACAGGGCATATCTCACGCCGAGAACACTAGCCAAATGGATCCCCACACGCTCTAATGAGTGTGTTAAGTGCTGGAGAGAAGCTCCTACTCTCTTGCATTATATGTGGGAATGCCCTTCAGTCAGGCAATATTGGGGTAAAATACAATACTGGATTAATCAATCCTTGCAGATACGCCTTACACTAAACCCAGAGGCCATCATATTCTTACAATGGGACACTCAGCATAAGCAACAAGATGCAATACTGAGTCTAGTAATACTGTTAGCCAGAAAGTGCATTTTAAAAAATTGGACGGTAAGAAAGAGCCCATCCTTCCAGAGCTTTAGAAACCTACTTAGGACACAAATATTCACAGAGCAGATGGATGTTAGGATGGATGTCCAAAATAGACTGGGTCTATTCCTGCGTAAATGGCGCAGACTTATACTCACTTTCGAACTAGAGATCCAAAGACAGATTTTGATACCATTTAAAGACTCAGCAACATTTATGGAGGCTGGGTTGAGGGGGGAATGGGAACACCTATTTTAGGCGACAATAGCTCAATGTGGAATGCAGATTCTCCCCCCCCCCCTTTTTTTTGCCCCTCCTCTTGTCTCCCCTTTTCTGAAGGCTACTCCATTTTCCTCCCCTTTTTTTTGCCACCGTCGAGCCCTCATTACTGATAAATATAGGTTAGGTTAGTTTGGTTAATAAATTAGGTTAGTAGAGTTAAGAATTAGTTTTAAACTTAAACAGAAAACGGAAAATGATTATGTTTGGGAAATGCAAGCACACAGACTGTGAAACAAAAAAAAAAAATGTTACTTATGAAGAAATCAGAATGTATATACTTCAGAAACATGTCATGCTTTCAATACCTAGAATCTATTATGTACCATTCTGTTAATGTAAGAAAAATCTTATGATTGACTTGTGAATATGATATGATAATGTGTATTGCTTTTCCTGACAACAATAAAAAGATATTTAAAAAAAGAACTGTCTTATATAAAGGGCAAGGCCGTGGACTCACCATAAATTGTTTTCTTTCCTAAGATATGTTGAGTCCAAGGCAATCATCAATTAATGTTGGGAATCAATACCCAAGATAGAGGACACAGATGATTAGAGAGGGACAAGACAGGCAGACCTAAACAGAAGGCACCACTGCTTGAATAACCTTACTCCCAAAAGACACCTCGTCCGAGGCAAACGTATCAAATTTTAAAAATTTGGAAAGAGTATGCAAAGAGAACCAAGTAGCAGCCTTGCAAATCTGTTCCACAGAAGCTTCATTTTTGAAGCCCAAGAAGAAGAGACAACCCAAATAGAATGAGCTGTAATCCTCTCAGGAGGCTGCTGTCCAGCAGTCTCATAAGCCCACCGAATTAAACTTCTCAACCAGAGAGGAAAAGTAGTAGCAGTAGCTTTCTGATTTTACGTTTCCCAGAGAAACAAAAAGAACAGGGCAGAAGACTGGCGAAATTCCTTAGTCGCCTGTAATTAAACTTAAATCACGCACAACATCCAAGTTGAGCAACAACGTTCTTTATGAGAAGAAGGATGAGGACATAGAGAAGGAATCACAATTTCCTGATTAACATACATGTCTGGAGCCACTATAGGAAGGAAACCTAACTTAGAACCGCCTAATCGACAAGAAAGAGAAGATAAGGCGAATCACACTGCAAAGCTGATAATTCCGAAACTCTCCGAGCAGAAAAGATAGCAATAAGAAACCAAACCTTCCAAGATAACAAATATTTACGTAATACAACGGCTCAAACGGAGCCTGTTGTAAAACTTTAAGAATAAAGTTAAAGCTCCAAGGAAGAGCAACAGACTTAAAAACACAGGCCTGATTCTGATCAAGAACTGACAAAAAGACTGCACATCTGGCACGTCCGCCAGACACTACTTTAGCAAAAAGAAAATGCAGAAATCTGACCCTTCAGGGTACTGACTAATAAACCCTTCTCCATACCTTCCTGGAGAAAGACAAATCCT
Organism: Bombina bombina; assembly: GCF_027579735.1. Taxonomy (NCBI): domain Eukaryota; kingdom Metazoa; phylum Chordata; class Amphibia; order Anura; family Bombinatoridae; genus Bombina; species Bombina bombina. The sequence goes on along the minus strand of NC_069501.1, from coordinate 649,294,263 downwards.
GGGAATCCTGACCCTACTCCTAGAGAAGCCATTGGATTCACACCAAGAAAAAAGATATACAGTACAGCATAACTTATGGAAAATCTTTTTAGTAACATACTTACAAGTCTGAATCATGGTCTCAAGACTGACTCAGAAAAAAAACATGCTTAGACAGAACTAAGCATTCAATCTCCACACAGAAATCTTCAGAGAAACAAAAAGGGCCCTGAATCAGAAGGTCCCTCCTCAGGAACAATAACGAAGGTAGAAGAGATACATCCCCGCTAGGTCAGTATCCAGATCCTCCAAGACTATGCAGGAACTATTAAAAAACAAAATTTATGCTTACCTGATAAATTTTTTTCTCTTGTGGTGTATCCAGTCCACGGATTCATCCATTACTTGTGGGATATTCTCCTTCCCAACAGGAAGCTGAAAGAGGATCACCCACAGCAGAGCTGTCTATATAGCTCCTCCCCTAACTGCCACCTCCCAGTCATTCGACCGAAGAAAAGCAAGAGAAAGGAGAAGCTATAGGGTGCAGTGGTGACTGTAGTTTAAAAATTAAAAAACACCTGCCTTAAAATGACAGGGCGGGCCATGGACTGGATACACCACAAGAGAAATAAATTTATCAGGTAAGCATAAATTTTGTTTTCTCTTGTAAGGTGTATCTAGTCCACGGATTCATCCATTACTTGTGGGATACCAATACCAAAGCTATAGGACACGGATGAAGGGAGGGACAAGGCAGGCGCTTAAACGGAAGGCACCACTGCCTGTAAGACCTTTCTCCCAAAAATAGCCTCCGAAGAAGCAAAAGTATCAAATTTGTAGAATTTAGAAAAAGTATGAAGCGAAGACCAAGTCGCCGCCTTACAAATCTGTTTAACAGAAGCCTCATTTTTAAAGGCCCATGTGGAAGCCACCGCTCTAGTGGAATGAGCTGTAATTCTTACAGGTGGCTGCTGGCCAGCAGTCTCATAAGCTAAGCGGATTATACTTCTTAACCAAAAAGAAAGAGAAGTTGCTGAAGCCTTTTGGCCTTTCCTCTGTCCAGAGTAGACTACAAACAATGCAGATGTTTGACGAAAATCTTTAGTAGCTTGTAAATAAAACTTTAAAGCACGAACCACGTCAAGATTGTGTAATAGACGTTCCTTCTTTGAAGAAGGATTAGGACACAGTGACGGAACAACAATCTCTTGATTGATATTCTTATTGGATACGACCTTAGGAAGAAACCCAGGTTTGGTACGCAAAACTACCTTATCTGCATGGAAGATCAGATAAGGGGAATCACACTGTAAGGCAGATAACTCTGAAACTCTTCGAGCCGAAGAGATAGCTACCAAGAACAGAACTTTCCAAGATAAAAGCTTGATATCTATGGAATGCAGAGGTTCAAACTTTAAAGCACGAACCACGTCAAGATTGTGTAATAGACGTTCCTTCTTTGAAGAAGGATTAGGACACAGTGACGGAACAACAATCTCTTGATTGATATTCTTATTGGATACAACCTTAGGAAGAAACCCAGGTTTGGTACGCAAAACTACCTTATCTGCATGGAAGATCAGATAAGGGGAATCACACTGTAAGGCAGATAACTCTGAAACTCTTCGAGCCGAAGAGGTAGCTACCAAGAACAGAACTTTCCAAGATAAAAGCTTGATATCTATGGAATGCAGAGGTTCAAACGGAACCCCTTGAAGAATTTTAAGAACTAAATTTAAACTCCATGGCAGAGCAACAGGTTTAAACACAGGCTTGATTCTAACTAAAGCCTGACAAAACACCTGAACGTCTGGAACATCCGCCAGACGCTTGTGCAAAAGAATAGACAGAGCAGAAATCTGTCCCTTTAAGGAACTAGCTGACAATCCCTTCTCCAATCCTTCTTGGAGAAAAGACAATATCCTGGGAATCCTGACTTTACTCCATGAGTAACCCTTGGATTCACACCCATGAAGATATTTACACCATATCTTATGATAGATTTTCCTGGTGACAGGCTTTCGAGTCTGAATTAAGGTATCAATGACCGACTCGGAAAAACCACGCTTTGATAAAATCAAGCGTTCAATCTCCAAGCAGTCAGACGCAGAGAAATTAGATTTGGATGTTTGAAGGGACCTTGAAGAAGAAGGTCCTGCCTCAGCGGCAGAGTCCAAGGTGGAAAGGATGACATGTCCACCAGATCTGCGTACCAAGTCCTGCGTGGCCACGCAGGAGCTATCAAAATCACTGAAGCGCTCTCCTGCTTGATCTTGGCAATCAGACGAGGGAGCAGAGGAAACGGTGGAAACACATAAGCCAGGTTGAAAGACCAAGGCGCTGCTAGAGCATCTATCAGCGCTGCCTTGGGATCCCTGGACCTGAACCCGTAACAAGGAAGCTTGGCGTTCTGACGAGACGCCATGAGATCCAGTTCTGGTTTGCCCCAAAGTTGAATCAACTGTGCAAACACCTCCGGATGGAGTTCCCACTCCCCCGGATGAAAAGTCTGTCAACTTAGAAAATCCGCCTCCCAGTTCTCTACTCCTGGGATATGAATAGCTGATAGATGGCAAGAGTGAACCTCTGCCCATAGAATTATTTTGAAACCTCCAACATTGCTAGGGAACTCCTTGTTCCCCCTTGGTGGTTGATGTAAGCTACAGTCGTGATGTTGTCCGACTGAAATCTGATGAACCTGACCGCAACTAGCTGAGGCCAAGCCTGAAGAGCATTGAATATCGCTCTTAGTTCCAGAATGTTTATCGGAAGGAGTGTCTCCTCCTGAGTCCACAAGCCCTGAGCCTTCAGGGAGTTCCAGACTGCACCCCAGCCCAGAAGGCTGGCATCTGTCGTTACTATTGTCCAATCTGGCCTGCGGAAGGTCATACCCTTGGACAGATGGACCCGAGATAACCACCAGAGAATAGAATCCCTGGTCTCTTGATCCAGATTTAGTAGAGGGGACAAATCTGTGTAATCCCCATTCCACTGACTGAGCATGCAGAGTTGCAGCGGTCTGAGATGTAGGCGGGCAAACGGAACTATGTCCATTGCCGCTACCATTAAGCCGATTACTTCCATACACTGAGCCATTGAAGGGCGAGAAGTAGAATAAAGAACACGGCAGGAATTTAGAAGTTTTGACAACCTGGCCTCTGTCAGGTAAATCTTCATTTCTACAGAATCTATCAGAGTTCCTAGGAAGGAAACTCTTGTGAGAGGGGATAGAACTTTTTTCTTCGTTCACTTTCCACCCATGCAACCTCAGAAATGCCAGAACAATGTCCGTGTGAGACCTGGCAACTTGAAAAGTCAACGCCTGTATCAGAATGTCATCTGAGTAAGGGGCTACTGTTATAGCCCCAGCCCTAGGACCGCTAGAAGGGACCCTAGAACCTTTGTAAAGATTCTTGGTGCCGTGGCCAACCCGAAGGGAAGAGCCACAAGCTGGTAGTGCCTGTATTGACCCTCCTGGATCATAGGAAGGATGGTTCGAATAGTCTCCATCTTGAAGGATGGGACTCTGAGAAATTTGTTTAAGATCTTGAGATCTAAGATTGGTCGGAATGTTCCCTCTTTCTTGGGAACAACAAACAGATTTGAATAAAAGCCCTGTCCCTGTTCCTCCTGCGGAACTGGGTGGATCACTCCCATAACTAGGAGGTCTTGAACACAATGTAAGAATGCTTCTCTCTTTATCTGGTTTGCAGATAAAAGTGAGAGATGAAATCTCCCTTTTGGGGGAGAGGTTTTCAATTCCAGAAGATAACCCTTGGACACAATTTCCAATGCCCAGGGATCCTGGACATCTCTTGCCCAAGCCTGGGCAAAGAGAGAGAGTCTGCCCCCTACTAGATCCGTTTCCGGATCGGGGGCTGCTCCTTCATGCTGTCTTAGAGGCAGCAGCAGGCTTCTTGGCCTGTTTCCCCTTGTTCCAAGCCTGGTTAGGTCTCCAGACCGGCTTAGACTGGGCAAAAGTTCCCTCTTGTTTTGTGTTAGAGGAAGTTGAAGCTGTGCCACTCTTTAAGTTTCGAAAGCGCCAAAAACTAGACTGTTTGGTCCTTAATTTGTTGGACCTGTCTTGAGGAAGGGCGTGACCTTTTCCTCCAGTGATGTCAGAAATGATCTCCTTCAGTCCAGGCCCGAATAGGATCTGTCCTTTGAAGGGAATGTTGAGAAGTTTTGACTTTGAAGTCACGTCAGCTGACCAGGATTTAAGCCATAGCGCCCTACGCGCCTGAATAGCAAAACCTGAATTTTTAGCCGTTAGCTTGGTTAAATGAACAACGGCGTCAGAAACAAATGAATTGGCTAGCTTAAGGGCCCTAAGCTTGTCAATAATAACTTCCAATGGGGTTTCAACCTGTAGAGCCTCCTCTAGGGACTCAAACCAGAAAGCTGCGGCAACAGTGACTGAGGCAATGCATGCAAGAGGCTGGAGAATAAAACCTTGTTGAATAAAAATCTTCTTAAGGTAACCCTCTAATTTTTTTATCCATTGGATCTAGAAAAGCACAACTGTCCTCGACAGGGATAGTGGTACGCTTAGCTAGAGTAGAAACTGCTCCCTCCACCTTAGGGACCGTCTGCCATAAGTCCCATGTAGCGGCGTCTATAGGAAACATCTAAAAACAGGAGGGGGAGAGAATGGTACACCTGGTCTATCCCATTCCTTAGTAATAATTTCAGAATCAGATTGAAGTATCTTCCCTGAATCAGAAAAATCACCCACAGATTGAAGCTCCCCTGCTTCAGCTTCATTATATTGTGAGGGTGTATCAGAGATAGCTACTAAAGCGTCAGAGAGCTCTGTATTTATTCTAGTCCCAGAGCTGTCTCGCTTTCCTTGCAATCCTGGCAGTTTAGATAATACCTCTGTAAGGGTATGATTCATAACTGCCGCCATGTCTTGCAAGGTATACGCAATGGGTGCGCTAGATGTACTTGGCGTCCCCTGAGCGGGATTTATAGGATCTGACACGTGGGGAGAGTTAGACGGCATAACTTCCTCCTTGTCAATTTCTTCTGGTGATACATTTTTTAAAGCCAGAATATGGTCTTTGTAATCTATAGTAAAATCAGTTTATTTGGTACACAATGGCTTCTAAACATAATGAACAATGAGTTTCCTCTATGTCAGACATGTTTAAACAGACTAGTAATGAGACCAGCAAGCTTGGAAAACACTTTAATAACTGTGAACAAGCAAAAAATATAAACGGTACTGTGCCTTTAAGAGAAAAAAAACAATCGCAGAAACTGCTAAAACAGTGAAAAAAGCAGTAAATCTTACGAAATTTTTACAGTGTGTATAATAGGCTGAAAGAGCATTGCACCCACTTGCAAATGGATGATTAACCCCTTAGTTTCAAAACCGGATTAAAAAAAAGCGATAAACTTTTTAAACAGTCACAACAAACTGCCACAGCTCTACTGTGGCCCTACCTGCCCATACAACGACTTTGGAAGGCACAAAAACCCCTTAGAGAGGGCCTATATGTTCAGGGGACTCCTTCAAGGAAGCTGGATGTCTCAAGCTGCAAAAACTAATGGAAAATAGGCCCCTCCCAACCTGTACTCACAGTGAGAGGGCCTTAAAAAACTATCCCTAGGCAAAATCTAGTCAGCCATGTGGAAAAACTGGGCCCCAGAATAAAGTTTTATCACCAATATGAAATAAACGTTTATACATTCAGTAATGTGAGTAAATAATAAAAATATTACCCTTTACAGCAAGCATGATACCAGTCGTTATTAAATCACTAATCAGGCTTACCTTAAATAAATCCGGTATTGTCAGCATTTTCTAGCTTATCATTTCTCTAGAAAAATTTAAAACTGCACATACCTCAGAGCAGGAGACCCTGCACGCTATTCCCCCAGCTGAAGTTACCCATCTCTTCAGTTATGTGTGAGAACAGCAATGGATCTTAGTTACAACCTGCTAAGATCATCAAAGACCACAGGCAGACTATTCTTTAACTTTCTGCCTGGGGCTAAAATAGTACAACTCCGGTACCATTTGAAAATAAACTTTTGATTGAAGATAAACTACATTAATGCACCACATCTCTCTAGCTGCTACCCTTGTCGAGAGCTGCAAGAGAATGACTGGGAGGTGGCAGTTACGGGAGGAGCTATATAGACAGCTCTGCTGTGGGTGATCCTCTTGCAGCTTCCTGTTGGGAAGGAGAATATCCCACAAGTAATGGATGAATCCGTGGACTGGATACACCTTACAAGAGAAATACCAAAGCTCAGTCCTATGTATACAAGCAAAGACTCGTGGAAGGAGAGCAAACTGAGGAACAGGGATGTCAGACTGAAACCCAAGAACCATCAAGGATTTTAGCAAAGCAGCCTGCTGATCTGTAGACCTTTAAGCATAACGAGAAAATCTGGCGCACTGACATTTCCAACTCCAGCACCCCTCATTTGAGGGTTAACCTGGAGAACACCTCCGGGAAAAGCATCCACTCCCTGGAATTAACTGACTCAAGAAGTCCGCTCCCGGCATCCACTCCACTGGAATGCGAATAGTGGATAGACAACAAATGCGAGCGTCCACCCACGGAACAATGCATGCCAATCATGGCAAAGCAACTCCAGGTTCCTCCCAGGAGGTTGATGTAAACCAACTCCAAGATGGTTATGGAATAGCAGACTCTTCCCAAGTCCATAGTCAAGAACCAAACAGGCTGGCATCCATGGTCATCATTACTCAGGAAAGTCTCCTGAAGCATGTGTCCTGAAACAGATGCTTCTGCGAAAACCACCACGTGAAGAATCTCCTGTCGACAGATCTAGATCTATCCTCTGAGACAAAACCACATGATCCCGTTCCACTATCTAAGCATGCATAACAGCAAACTCTCAGATGGAATCGAGCAAGGGATGATGTCCAATGAAGCAACCATCAAACCAATAACATCCATACATTGAGCCACTGAAGACCAAACAGTAGAATGTAGAGACGCGCAAGAGGAAAGAATCCTCAATTTTTCTGACCTCTGCCAAAAATATTGACAGAGATAGGAAACCAATATGGTCGCTAAGAAGACTATCCCTGTAGCTGTAACAAGGGAATCAATTTTCAGCTTCACTTCCCATCCGTGGGAATTTAGAACAGACAACAAGATCTCTGTATGAGATTATGCTTGTTGAAAGGATGATGCCTGAACCATTGTGTCGTCCAGGAATGGCACCACAGGAATACCTCAAAACCTGATCACTGCCAAGATAGCCCCCTCTGGGACCCGTGGCAAGGCCAAAGGGAAGAGCTACAAACAGAGTGTTTGATAGAAAGGCAAAACTCAGGAACTTAAATATACACGTACTCCAGGTCTCCACTGGTTCCCATTTGAAGGACGGTGAAGGACCCCGAGAAAACTTGTTGAGATACGGTTTCATAGGACGAAAAACTCCCTCTTTCTCGGAAACCATGAACAGGAATGAAAAGAATGCTAGACCATGTTCCCTTACAGGAACTGGAAGAGAGGTCTCAAACACACTTCAAAAATGCCTCACCGTTATCTGGCCTGCAGATAAAGTTGAAAGGAGCAACCTACCTCTGGGAGGAAGGTATGAATTCTATGTAGGAAACCTGAGATAATTGTCCACAGCCTATCTGGGACATCTCGTATCCATGTTTAAAGACAAAACAGAGAGATGCCGCCCCCCACCTGGATTGATCGCGGATTGTGGGCAAACTCCTTTAGGTCTTTTCATATTTCCTTGTGGTAGAATCAAAATATTCCTGCCAGATCAGGACCAAACAAACAAGGTCTTACCCTTGTAAGGAAGCGTCAGAAGCTTGGCCTCAAAGGAAAAATCCACAACGCCCCGCAGGCTAGCACAGCGAAGCCAGATATCTTGGCTCCCGGCTAAAAAAAAACAAAACTGCACGGTAGCATCAGAAATAAAAGCATTGGCTAGCTTAAAAGTCTTAATTCTGAACTGGATCTCCTCCAAAAGAGTCCCTACCAAATTGGATCAACCAAGACACCGCACCAATAAGATGCCACACTTGACACAGTGGCAAAACAAACTTCCATTTAAGCAAAAACAAAAAATAACTGCAGCACAGGATTGCATATGCAAATACTCTCTAAAATAACAAATCTTTATTCTTGCTAAAGATCAAATTTAACGTGAAGGATAGATATGCTTATAAAAACAAATCTGATCCTCACGAGCCAGAAGCATTTATTCCTTAGGAACAGAGTTAAAGGAAGGTATGCACATATGTCCTTTTAAGAAAAGACTTAAAAAGGATTTACTAAAGTGGATAGTAGCAGGATTCGGATCCATAATTATACTCATAAGTTACTGCCCCTTTAAATGTTAAACAAGGCGCTGTCTCTTAACTCAATCCAATGTAAATATAAAGTCTATGCATCAATGACAAACTCCCTCTATATGGAATTTAATCAATCTTTTTTTAGGACACCTGTGTCAGTGACTGGAGGTGCCTCCCTGCCCACTTGAAAGAGAGTTATATACAGAACAATATAGAAAGCTCAAAATGGCGCCGCTCTGCTTTGAAGGAGGAGGCAGGACAAATACTCGGCAAGGAAATGAAGTGTGCATATACACCGCGCCTCATTCAGCCGATAGAGTTAAATAGTAAAAGTCCATGCAAGCTCCGCTCTGATATAGCTAAAACCTCCTTTCCTCAGAGGTTATGTTCGATCTTCCATAGAAGTGGCGCCTCTAAAATAGAAAGAGCACACCCTCATAACAGACTGCATGCAGGAACACGGAGAAGCTGCCGAGATGCACTAACGTACATGCAGCCAAAACCCCACAAATGAAATAGTGAATGATTTCAATAAAAACCCATCTCTAAAACGTATAAACGAAGGGATAAAAAGAATTTTAAAAAAATCCTGAGCCCACATAAAAAGTTAACACCTTCCTTGCTGTGAAGGAGTTCAACCTTAAAGGGACAGTTCACCCAAAAATGTTTTCCCCTTTAAAAATTGTTACTAATGATTCATTTTACCTGCTGGAGTGTTTCAAATTGTTTACAAGTAGCTCCTTTACCCCCATTTTGGCATTTGAAATAGCTGATTTAGCCTGTGGTATCCAAACCTATACTGAAAGTTTCTATACTGGAGTATATTCTATTGAATAGACTAAGTAAACAGCCAGCCGAAGAGATTACACTTGGGGTGCAGGATAGTTAAGTAATAAAATTATAATTTTCCATTGTTCTCTCTAAGTATTGAGCTATGGTTTTCTAGACAAATATAAGATAAGGAAGCAAGTCTGTGTACATAAAAGTGTTAAGATATGATATTACCTGAAGCTCAACCCATTGTAATAGGCTGTGGTTTAAAAGCACAAAACCAGCTACTTCATATACACAAATAAACCTGAAAATACAATTTCTCATAAATGTTATACTCTGCAGCTGGTATAACAAGTCATTGAAAATACATTAATATAAAAACAATTTTACAGTGTACTGTCCCTTTAAGTCTCCATGTCACATATCTATAGTGCCTGCTCCTGCCATTAAACAACCTTACTAAGGATGCCGGGGTCCACATTAAGTACAGAGGGTCCATAACCCCTACAGTGCCAGCCTCCTCCCAGAAGACAAAAAGGCACTTACCTGTACATCCAGCTGTCCGGCAGAAGGAGACCTGTGTAAGAAAGAAAGAACAGAGTAAGCCTACTCTGGCTTTCTATACTAGGGCATCAACACGTTAGGAAAACGCAGTGAGGCCCACCTCACAAGCGCCTAACTGCTAGAAAGCCACCACTGCCCTACTGAAGAGACTAACGTGGAGTACGGCTAGACCCAAATTTGAAAGGAAAGATCAGAGCAAACCTACTCTGGCTTTCAAAATAATAAAATCTTGATTGAAGAGAAATAAATCCAATCTTCTTCAGACACCAAAACTTCACCTCCTCCTTGCACCGAAGGCAAAGAGAATGAATGGGGGTTGTGGGAAGGGAAGTGATACTTAACAGTTTTGACTGTGGTGCTCTTTGCCTCCTCCTGCTGGCCAGAAGTGATATTCAAAACAGTAATTGATGACATGGACTCACCATATCTTAGGAAAGATATATACACACATATATACACTGTGTGTGTATATGTGTGTGTATATATATATATATATATATATATATATATATATATATATATATATATATATATATATATATATATATATATATATATATATATATATAACAAAACAAAAACAAACATCAAACAAATATACAGTACAGTAAAATAATTGAAGCTGGCTTAGAAGTAAGAAAACGTAACAATGTAGAACATTTTAGCACAATAAAAAAAAAAGTGAAACTTTTAGGACTGAGAAAAAAGAAACAAAGTTTTAGATTTTCCTACACAGGAAAACGTTTTGTAAATAAATATGGTACATTTTAGTTACTGAAACTATCTTCGAAAAGATATTGTATCATTCATTAGACCCTATAGCCTATTTACAGATGATTCTGGGAACCAAATACAAATGAGAAAAATAATGCTCCCACCTTATTTGCTTCAAGTATCCATTTTAAACACCGACTCCCTCGTGCTAGTGACTTATTAGGCCTCATTAGAACTTTGGGAGATTCATGAATGCTGCTTAGTGAAACTTGGTCTAGGACAATTAAATCAGTCTCCATTTAAATTATGGGAATAAAAAAAAAAAAAAAGTTGAAAAAAGCCTCATGCACCATCTATTCAATGATTTACAACGCTCCACTCTTTTTGCTTCAAGATAAACACGTTCTCACTCATGCTAATGCAACACTGCTGTGGGCAGCTTTTTGTATTCTATCATTTATATATCAAAAAGGTCATGTTTACTGATCATGAATGAATACATCACCTGAAGGACAAGATAATCATAAGAGAAAAACATTTCTTTCTCACAGATAAGAAAAATATACGTGTGCAAACAGCCAATATCTGTCATTTAAAGATGTGTTTACAAGTGGTCAACGTTGTTAAAAACAAAAAACAACAAGTCCTAGAAATGTGCTTGAAAAGGAGTTTCCTTATTAGTTCCAATAACACTGGTGCATTGTCTCCATATAGGGTAAACATTGCAAATGTTGTGTGAATGCTCCTGAAAAGCTGGGTTTATCACTCAGTCTTCTAATGTTCACAGCAAAAAGCAATGCAAAGCACTATGTTCAGATTGGTGCAAGGGCCAAAGATGCATATTTAGTTTCTAGGAAAATGGCAAAAAATTTTAAGGAAGTTCGTAAATAGAAAATTAAGAAACAATTTGTTGTGAATCAAATGAGATTTTAAAATTTTTGTAAGTAATTTTTAAGAATTTATAATTTACTAGGTAAATTAAAAAAGCAACAGAAATTAAATAATTAAGGTTTGGATATGAGTAGGGGTAAAAGCCGTAAATATAATTAGTAAAATTATTATAATTAAAATAAAAAACAATAGAAAGTAGAACAATAAATTCAAAAACCTAATTTTTTGTAATTTCTTTTTTTATCAACCCCTTCATAGACTAGGAGGGAAAGAGACAATAAGCCAAAGTAGCTACACCAACCAAATTCAAAATGAAACTAACACTAACCACACTTGGATCGGCAACTTGGATGTGGATTTTTATTGTAGATGTAGTTAATTCTCTCTCCAACCTTATGGAACAGGTGAATTTTGTTGGTGAGACTACTTTGGAAGTGGGCATTGCGGGACTTTTTAGTACAATACTCTGATTATCATAATGGTCTCTTGGATGAGGATTATGTGACAGTGTGTGGCTCATTTTCTCTCTCCCACCTAGTCTTATGAAATGAGTGAATTCGGCTGGTGTGGCTACTTAGAAATTGGGCGTTGTGCCTTTTGCACAAAATGCTTTTTTGATAGGAATGGACACTTGTATCTGGATTCTTTGGAGATTGTGTGGCTCATGGTCTCTCTCCCACTTAACCTTGTATTAATGTGGCTGTTCTATATTCACATGGACTATAAGGTTAATAAAAATATTATTTAGAGTTTTTGAACTCTAACATATTGTTTTGAAAAAAGATTTAAAAAATTGACTAATTACAGGGAGTGCAGAATTATTAGGCAATTGAGTATTTTGACCACATCATCCTCTTTATGCATGTTGTCTTACTCCAAGCTGTATAGGCTCGAAAGCCTACTACCAATTAAGCATATTAGGTGATGTGCATCTCTGTAATCAAAAGGGGTGTGGTCTAATGACATCAACACCCTATATCAGGTGTGCATAATTATTAGGCAACTTCCTTTCCTTTGGCAAAATGGGTCAAAAGAAGGACTTGACAGGCTCAGAAAAGTCAAAAAACATAATTTATGTAAGAACTTACCTGATAAATTCATTTCTTTCATATTAGCAAGAGTCCATGAGCTAGTGACGTATGGGATATATATTCCTACCAGGAGGGGCAAAGTTTCCCAAACCTTAAAATGCCTATAAATACACCCCTCACCACACCCACAATTCAGTTTAACGAATAGCCAAGAAGTGGGGTGATAAAAAAGTGCGAAAGCATATAAAATAAGGAATTGGAATAATTGTGCTTTATACAAAAAAATCATAACCACCACAAAAAAGGGTGGGCCTCATGGACTCTTGCTAATATGAAAGAAATGAATTTATCAGGTAAGTTCTTACATAAATTATGTTTTCTTTCATGTAATTAGCAAGAGTCCATGAGCTAGTGACGTATGGGATAATGACTACCCAAGATGTGGATCTTTCCACACAAGAGTCACTAGAGAGGGAGGGATAAAATAAAGACAGCCAATTCCTGCTGAAAATAATCCACACCCAAAAACAGAATTTATGTTTACCTGATAAATTACTTTCTCCAACGGTGTGTCCGGTCCACGGCGTCATCCTTACTTGTGGGATATTCTCTTCCCCAACAGGAAATGGCAAAGAGCCCAGCAAAGCTGGTCACATGATCCCTCCTAGGCTCCGCCTACCCCAGTCATTCGACCGACGTTAAGGAGGAATATTTGCATAGGAGAAACCATATGGTACCGTGGTGACTGTAGTTAAAGAAAATAAATTATCAGACCTGATTAAAAAAACCAGGGCGGGCCGTGGACCGGACACACCGTTGGAGAAAGTAATTTATCAGGTAAACATAAATTCTGTTTTCTCCAACATAGGTGTGTCCGGTCCACGGCGTCATCCTTACTTGTGGGAACCAATACCAAAGATTTAGGACACGGATGAAGGGAGGGAGCAAATCAGGTCACCTAAATGGAAGGCACCACGGCTTGCAAAACCTTTCTCCCAAAAATAGCCTCAGAAGAAGCAAAAGTATCAAACTTGTAAAATTTGGTAAAAGTGTGCAGTGAAGACCAAGTCGCTGCCCTACATATCTGATCAACAGAAGCCTCGTTCTTGAAGGCCCATGTGGAAGCCACAGCCCTAGTGGAATGAGCTGTGATTCTTTCGGGAGGCTGCCGTCCGGCAGTCTCGTAAGCCAATCTGATGATGCTTTTAATCCAAAAAGAGAGAGAGGTAGAAGTTGCTTTTTGACCTCTCCTTTTACCAGAATAAACAACAAACAAGGAAGATGTTTGTCTAAAATCCTTTGTAGCATCTAAATAGAATTTTAGAGCGCGAACAACATCCAAATTGTGCAACAAACGTTCCTTCTTTGAAACTGGTTTCGGACACAGAGAAGGTACGATAATCTCCTGGTTAATGTTTTTGTTAGAAACAACTTTTGGAAGAAAACCAGGTTTAGTACGTAAAACCACCTTATCTGCATGGAACACCAGATAAGGAGGAGAACACTGCAGAGCAGATAATTCTGAAACTCTTCTAGCAGAAGAAATTGCAACTAAAAACAAAACTTTCCAAGATAACAACTTAATATCAACGGAATGCAAGGGTTCAAACGGAACCCCCTGAAGAACTGAAAGAACTAAATTGAGACTCCAAGGAGGAGTCAAAGGTTTGTAAACAGGCTTAATTCTAACCAGAGCCTGAACAAAGGCTTGAACATCTGGCACAGCGGCCAGCTTTTTGTGAAGTAACACAGACAAGGCAGAAATCTGTCCCTTCAGGGAACTTGCAGATAATCCTTTTTCCAATCCTTCTTGAAGGAAGGATAGAATCCTAGGAATCTTAACCTTGTCCCAAGGGAATCCTTTAGATTCACACCAACAGATATTTTTTCCAAATTTTGTGGTAAATCTTTCTAGTTACAGGCTTTCTGGCCTGAACAAGAGTATCGATAACAGAATCTGAGAATCCTCGCTTCGATAAGATCAAGCGTTCAATCTCCAAGCAGTCAGCTGGAGTGAAACCAGATTCGGATGTTCGAACGGACCCTGAACAAGAAGGTCTCGTCTCAAAGGTAGCTTCCAAGGAGGAGCCGATGACATATTCACCAGATCTGCGTACCAAGTCCTGCGTGGCCACGCAGGAGCTATCAAGATCACCGACGCCCTCTCCTGATTGATCCTGGCTACCAGCCTGGGGATGAGAGGAAACGGCGGGAACACATAAGCTAGTTTGAAGGTCCAAGGTGCTACTAGTGCATCCACTAGAGCCGCCTTGGGATCCCTGGATCTGGACCCGTAGCAAGGAACTTTGAAGTTCTGACGAGAGGCCATCAGATCCATGTCTGGAATGCCCCACAGCTGAGTGACTTGGGCAAAGATTTCCGGATGGAGTTCCCACTCCCCCGGATGCAATGTCTGACGACTCAGAAAATCCGCTTCCCAATTTTCCACTCCTGGGATGTGGATAGCAGACAGGTGGCAGGAGTGAGACTCCGCCCATAGAATGATTTTGGTCACTTCTTCCATCGCCAGGGAACTCCTTGTTCCCCCCTGATGGTTGATGTACGCAACAGTTGTCATGTTGTCTGATTGAAACCGTATGAACTTGGCCCTCGCTAGCTGAGGCCAAGCCTTGAGAGCATTGAATATCGCTCTCAGTTCCAGAATATTTATCGGTAGAAGAGATTCTTCCCGAGACCAAAGACCCTGAGCTTTCAGGGATCCCCAGACCGCGCCCCAGCCCATCAGACTGGCGTCGGTCGTGACAATGACCCACTCTGGTCTGCGGAATGTCATCCCTCGTGACAGGTTGTCCAGGGACAGCCACCAACGGAGTGAGTCTCTGGTCCTCTGATTTACTTGTATCTTCGGAGACAAGTCTGTATAGTCCCCATTCCACTGACTGAGCATGCACAGTTGTAAAGGTCTTAGATGAATGCGTGCAAAAGGAACTATGTCCATTGCCGCTACCATCAACCCGATCACTTCCATGCACTGAGCTATGGAAGGAAGAGGAACGGAATGGAGTATCCGACAAGAGTCTAGAAGTTTTGTTTTTCTGGCCTCTGTCAGAAAAATCCTCATTTCTAAGGAGTCTATTATTGTTCCCAAGAAGGGAACCCTTGTTGACGGAGATAGAGAACTCTTTTCCACGTTCACTTTCCATCCGTGAGATCTGAGAAAGGCCAGGACAATGTCCGTGTGAGCCTTTGCTTGAGGAAGGGACGACGCTTGAATCAGAATGTCGTCCAAGTAAGGTACTACAGCAATGCCCCTTGGTCTTAGCACAGCTAGAAGGGACCCTAGTACCTTTGTGAAAATCCTTGGAGCAGTGGCTAATCCGAAAGGAAGCGCCACGAACTGGTAATGTTTGTCCAGGAATGCGAACCTCAGGAACCGATGATGTTCCTTGTGGATAGGAATATGTAGATACGCATCCTTTAAATCCACCGTGGTCATGAATTGACCTTCCTGGATGGAAGGAAGAATAGTTCGAATGGTTTCCATCTTGAACGATGGAACCTTGAGAAACTTGTTTAAGATCTTGAGATCTAAGATTGGTCTGAACGTTCCCTCTTTTTTGGGAACTATAAACAGATTGGAGTAGAACCCCATCCCTTGTTCTCTTAATGGAACGGGATGAATCACTCCCATTTTTAACAGGTCTTCTACACAATGTAAGAATGCCTGTCTTTTTATGTGGTCTGAAGACAACTGAGACCTGTGGAACCTCCCCCTTGGGGGAAGTCCCTTGAATTCCAGAAGATAACCTTGGGAGACTATTTCTAGCGCCCAAGGATCCAGAACATCTCTTGCCCAAGCCTGAGCGAAGAGAGAGAGTCTGCCCCCCACCAGATCCGGTCCCGGATCGGGGGCCAACATTTCATGCTGTCTTGGTAGCAGTGGCAGGTTTCTTGGCCTGCTTTCCCTTGTTCCAGCCTTGCATTGGTCTCCAAGCTGGCTTGGCTTGAGAAGTATTACCCTCTTGCTTAGAGGACGTAGCACTTTGGGCTGGTCCGTTTCTACGAAAGGGACGAAAATTAGGTTTATTTTTTGCCTTGAAAGGCCGATCCTGAGGAAGGGCGTGGCCCTTACCCCCAGTGATATCCGAGATAATCTCTTTCAAGTCAGGGCCAAACAGCGTTTTCCCCTTGAAAGGAATGTTAAGTAGCTTGTTCTTGGAAGACGCATCAGCCGACCAAGATTTCAACCAAAGCGCTCTGCGCGCCACAATAGCAAACCCAGAATTCTTAGCCGCTAACCTAGCCAATTGCAAAGTGGCGTCTAGGGTGAAAGAATTAGCCAATTTGAGAGCATTGATTCTGTCCTTAATCTCCTCATAAGGAGGAGAATCACTGTCGACCGCCTTTATCAGCTCATCGAACCAGAAACATGCGGCTGTAGCGACAGGGACAATGCATGAAATTGGTTGTAGAAGGTAACCCTGCTGAACAAACATCTTTTTAAGCAAACCTTCTAATTTTTTATCCATAGGATCTTTGAAAGCACAACTATCCTCTATGGGTATAGTGGTGCGTTTGTTTAAAGTGGAAACCGCTCCCTCGACCTTGGGGACTGTCTGCCATAAGTCCTTTCTGGGGTCGACCATAGGAAACAATTTTTTAAATATGGGGGGAGGGACGAAAGGAATACCGGGCCTTTCCCATTCTTTATTAACAATGTCCGCCACCCGCTTGGGTATAGGAAAAGCTTCTGGGAGCCCCGGCACCTCTAGGAACTTGTCCATTTTACATAGTTTCTCTGGGATGACCAACTTGTCACAATCATCCAGAGTGGATAATACCTCCTTAAGCAGAATGCGGAGATGTTCCAACTTAAATTTAAATGCAATCACATCAGGTTCAGCTTGTTGAGAAATGTTCCCTGAATCAGTAATTTCTCCCTCAGACAAAACCTCCCTGGCCCCATCAGACTGAGTTAGGGGCCCTTCAGAAATATTAATATCAGCGTCGTCATGCTCTTCAGTATCTAAAACAGAGCAGTCGCGCTTACGCTGATAAGTGTTCATTTTGGCTAAAATGTTTTTGACAGAATTATCCATTACAGCCGTTAATTGTTGCATAGTAAGGAGTATTGGCGCGCTAGATGTACTAGGGGCCTCCTGAGTGGGCAAGACTCGTGTAGACGAAGGAGGGAATGATGCAGTACCATGCTTACTCCCCTCACTTGAGGAATCATCTTGGGCATCATTGTCATTGTCACATAAATCACATTTATTTAAATGAATAGGAATTCTGGCTTCCCCACATTCAGAACACAGTCTATCTGGTAGTTCAGACATGTTAAACAGGCATAAACTTGATAACAAGTACAAAAAACGTTTTAAAATAAAACCGTTACTGTCACTTTAAATTTTAAACTGAACACACTTTATTACTGCAAATGCGAAAAAACATGAAGGAATTGTTCAAAATTTACCAAATTTTCACCACAGTGTCTTAAAGCCTTAAAAGTATTGCACACCAAATTTGGAAGCTTTAACCCTTAAAATAACGGAACCGGAGCCGTTTTGAACTTTAACCCCTTTACAGTCCCTGGTATCTGCTTTGCTGAGACCCAACCAAGCCCCAAGGGGAATACGATACCAAATGACGCCTTCAGAAAGTCTTTTCTAAGTATCAGAGCTCCTCTCACATGCGACTGCATGCCATGCCTCTCAAAAACAAGTGCGCAACACCGGCGCGAAAATGAGGCTCTGCCTATGCTTTGGGAAAGCCCCTAAAGAATAAGGTGTCTAAAACAGTGCCTGCCGATATTATTATATCAAAATACCCAGATAAAATGATTCCTCAAGGCTAAATATGTGTTAATAATCAATCGATTTAGCCCAAAAAAAGTCTACAGTCTTAATAAGCCCTTTTTGAAGCCCTTATTTACAATCGTAATAAACATGGCTTACCGGATCCCAGAGGGAAAATGACAGCTTCCAGCATTACATCGTCTTGTTAGAATGTGTCATACCTCAAGCAGCAAGAGACTGCTCACTGTTCCCCCAACTGAAGTTAATTGCTCTCAACAGTCCTGTGTGGAACAGCCATGGATTTTAGTGACGGTTGCTAAAATCATTTTCCTCATACAAACAGAAATCTTCATCTCTTTTCTGTTTCTGAGTAAATAGTACATACCAGCACTATTTCAAAATAACAAACTCTTGATTGAATAATAAAAACTACAGTTAAACACTAAAAAACTCTAAGCCATCTCCGTGGAGATGTTGCCTGTACAACGGCAAAGAGAATGACTGGGGTAGGCGGAGCCTAGGAGGGATCATGTGACCAGCTTTGCTGGGCTCTTTGCCATTTCCTGTTGGGGAAGAGAATATCCCACAAGTAAGGATGACGCCGTGGACCGGACACACCTATGTTGGAGAAATAAAGTTTAATAAAAAACATAAGCAGAAGATTCAGACTGAAACCGCTGCCTGAAATACTTTTCTACCAAAAACTGCTTCAGAAGAAGAAAATACATCAAAATGGTAGAATTTAGTAAAAATATGCAAAGAGGACCAAGTTGCAACTTTGCAAATGTGATCAACCGAAGCTTCATTCCTAAACGCCCAGGAAGTAGAAACTGACCTGGTAGAATGAGCTGTAATCCTCTGAGGCGGAGTTTTACCCGACTCAACATAGGCAAGATGAATTAAAGATTTCAACCAAGATGCCAAAGAAATGGCAGAAGCTTTCTGGCCTTTTCTAGAACCGGAAAAGATAACAAATAGACTAGAAGTCTTTCGGAAAGACTTAGTAGCTTCAACATAATATTTCAAAAGCTCTAACAACATCCAAAGAATGCAACGATTTCTCCTTAGAATTCTTAGGATTAGGACATAATGAAGGAACCACAATTTCTCTACTAATGTTGTTGGAATTCACAACTTTAGGTAAAAATTCAAAAGAAGTTCGCAACACCGCCTTATCCTGATGAAAAATCAGAAAAGGAGACTCACAAGAAAGAGCAGATAATTCAGAAACTCTTCTGGCAGAAGAGATGGCCAAAAGGAACAAAACTTTCCAAGAAAGTAATTTAATGACCAATGAATGCATAGGTTCAAAGGGAGGAGCTTGAAGAGCTCCCAGAACCAAATTCAAACTCCAAGGAGGAGAAATTGACTGAATGACAGGTTTTATACGAACCAAAGCTTGTACAAAACAATAAATATCAGGAAGAATAGCAATCTTTCTGTGAAAAAGAACAGAAAGAGCAGAGATTTGTCCTTTCAAGGAACTTGCAGACAAACCCTTATCTAAACCATCCTGAAGAAACTGTAAAATTCTCGGTATTCTAAAAGAATGCCAAGAAAAAAGATGAGAAAGACACCAAAAAATATAAGTCTTCCAGACTCTATAATATATCTCTCTAGATACAGATTTACGAGCCTGTAACATAGTATTAATCACAGAGTCAGAGAAACCTCTTTGACCAAGAATCAAGCGTTCAATCGCCATACCTTTAAATTGAAAGATTTCAGATCCTGATGGAAAAAAAGGACCTTGTGACAGAAGGTCTGGTCTAACGGAAGAGTCCACGGCTGGCAAGAGGCCATCCGGACAAGATCCGCATACCAAACCTGTAAGGCCATGCCGGAGCTACCAGCAGAACAAACGAGCATTCCTTCAGAATCTTGGAGATTACTCTTGGAAGAAGAACTAGAGGCGGAAAGATATAGACAGGATGATACTTCCAAGGAAGTGATAATGCATCCACTGCCTCCGCCTAAGGATCCCGGGATCTGGACAGATATCTGGGAAGTTTCTTGTTTAGATGAGACACCATCAGATCTATTTCTGGAAGTTCCCACATTTGAACAACCTGAAGAAATACCTCTGGGTGAAGAGACCATTCGCCCGGATGCAACGTTTGGCGACTGAGATAATCCGCTTCCCAATTGTCTACACCTGGGATATGAACCGCAGAGATTAGACAGGAGCTGGAGTCTGCCCAAACCAAAAAAATTTGAGATACTTCTTTCATAGCCAGAGGACTGTGAGTCGCTCCTTGATGATTGATGTATGCCACAGTTGTGACATTGTCTGTCTGAAAACAAATGAACGATTCTCTCTACAGAAGAGGCCAAAACTGAAGAGCTCTGAAAATTGCACGGAGTTCCAAAATATTTATCGGTAATCTCACCTCCTGAGATTCCCAAACTCCTTGTGCCGACAGAGATCCCCACACAGCTCCCCAAGCTGTGAGACTTGTATCTGTTGAAATTACAGTCCAGGTCGGAAGCACAAAAGAAGCCCCCTGAATTAAACGATGGTGATCTGTCCACCACGTTAGAGAGTGTCGAACAATCGGTTTTAAAGATATAAATTGAAATATCTTTGTGTAATCCTTGCACCATTGATTCAGCATACAGAGCTGAAGAGGTCGCATGTGAAAAACAAGCAAAGGGGATTGCGTCCAATGCAGCAGTCATAAGACCTAGAATTTCCATGCATAAGGTTACCGAAGGGAATGATTGTGACTGAAGGTTTCGACAAGCTGAAAACAATTTAGACGTCTCTTGTCTGTTAAAGATAGAGTCATGGACACTGAATCTATCTGGAAACCCAGAAAGGTTACCCTTGACTGAAGAATCAATGAACTTTTTGGTAAATTGATCCTCCAACCATGATCTTGAAGAAACAACACAAGTCGAATCGCATGAGATTCTTCGAATGAGAAGACTGAGCAAATACCAAGATAATCGTCCAAATAAGGAAATACCAAAACCCTGTTCTCTGAATACAGAGCACCGAGAATCTTTGAAAAAAATTCTTGGAACTGAGGCTAGGCCAAACAGTAGAGCCACAAAACTGGTAATGCTTGTCTAAAAAGAGAATCTCAAACACTAAAAGTGATCTGAATGAATCGGAATATGCAGATACACATCCTGCAAATCTATTGTAGACATAAAATGCCCTTGCTAAACAAAAGGCAGAATAGTCCTACAGTAACCATCTTGAATGTTGGTATACATAACGATTCAATATTGATAGATCCGGAACTGGTCTGAAGGAATTGACCTTCTTTGGTACAATGAAGAGATAAAATAAAACCCTAGCCCCTGTTCCAGAACTGGAACTGGCATAATTACTCCAGCCAACTCTAGATCTGAAACACATTTCAGAAATGCTGAGCCTTGCTGTGTTAACTGGGACACGGGAAGAAAAAAATCTCTTAGCAGGAGGCCTTAACTGAAGCCAATTCTGTACCTTTCTGAAACAATGTTCTGAAACCAGAGATTGAGAACGGAATTGATCCAAACTCCTTTGAATAAAACGTAATCTGCCCCATACCAGCTGAACTGGAAAAAAGGGCCGCACCTTCATGGGTACTTAGGAGCTGACTATAGGTTTCTATAAGGCTTGGATATATTCCAAACTGGAAATAGTTTCCAAACTGAAACCGCTCCTGAGGATGAAGGATCAGGCTTTTGTTCCTTATTATGAGAAAAAGAACGAAAAAATGATTATTACCCTGGAAAGAAAGGGAAAAACAAAGTTAACTTTAGAAGACATATCAGCATTCCAAGTTAAAACCATAAAGCTTTTCTAGCTAAAATAGCTAGAGACATATACCTGACATCAACTCAAATGATATCAAAAGATGGTATCACCAATAAAATTATTAGCATGTTATAGAATAAAAATAATGCTATAAAATTATGATCTGTTACTTGTTGCGCTAAAACTTCTAACCAAAAAGATGAAGCTGCAGCAACATCCGGTAAAAATATAGCAGGTCTAAGAAGATTACCTAAACATAAGTAAACTTTTCTTAGAAAGGATTCAATTTTCTTATCTAAAGGATCCTTAAATTTAGTACTATCTGCCGTAAGAATAGTAGTACATTTTAGCAGGAATAGAGACAGCCCCAAACCTTAGGGATTTTGTCCCAAAAAACTCTAATCTGTCAGATGGCACAGAATATAATTGCTTAAACGTTTAGAAGGAGTAAAAGAATTACCCAAATTATTCCATTCCCTGGAAATTACTTCAGAAAAAGCATCAGGGAGATTAAACACTTCTGGAATAAATACAGGAGATTTAAAAAACCCTATTTAAACGTTTAGATTTAGTATCAAGAGGACCAGAATCCTCTATATCTAAAGCAATTAATACGTCTTTAAATAAAGAACGAATAAATTCCATCTTGAACAAAAACAAAGATTTAACAGCATCAACCTCTGAGACAGAAACTTCTGAACCAGAAGAACCATTATCAGTATCAGAACGATGATGTTCATTTAAAAATTCATCTGAAAAAAGAGAAGTTTTTAAAAGACTTTTATGTAAACTAGAAGGAGAAATAACAGACATAGCCTTCTAAATGGATTTAAAAAATAAAATCTCTTATGTTTAACAGGAACACTCTGAAAATTAAATGTTGACGAAACAGCAACAGGTAATATAACAGTACTAAAGGAAATTTTATCTGCATTAATAAGTTTGTCATGACATGCAATACAAACAACAGCTGGAGAAACAGGTACCAAAAATTTATAGCAGATACACTTAGCTTGGTAGCTCCAGCCCCGGGCAGTGATTTTCCTCAAGTAACTTCTGACTCAGTTGCAACGTGGAACATCTTGCAATATGTAATAGAAAAAACAACATATAAAGCAAATTGATCAAAATCCTTAAATGACAGTTTCAGGAATAGGAAAAAAATGCCAGTGAACAAGCTTCTAGCAACCAGAAGCAATAAATAATGAGACTTAAATAATGTGGAGACAAAAGCGACGCCCATATTTTTTAGCGCCAAACAAGACGCCCACATTATTTGGCGCCGAAATGCCTTTTGGCGCCAAAAATGACGCCACATCCGGAACGCCGACATTTTTGGCGCAAAATAACGTCAAAAAAATGACGCAACTTCCGGCGACACGTATGACGCCGGAAACGGAAAAGAATTTTTGCACCAAAAAAATCCGCGCCAAGAATGACGCAATAAAATTAAGCATTTTCAGCCCCCGCGAGCCTAACAGCCCACAAGGAAAAAAGAGTCAAATTTTTGAAGGTAAGAAAAAATGATTAATTCAATGCATTATCCCAAATATGAAACTGACTGTCTGAAAAATAAGGAAAGTTGAACATTCTGAGTCAAGGCAAATAAATGTTTGAATACATATATTTAGAACTTTATAAACAAAGTGCCCAACCATAGCTTTAGAGTGTCACAGAAAATAAGATTTACTTACCCCAGGACACTCATCTACATGTTTGTAGAAAGCCAAACCAGTACTGAAACGAGAATCAGCAGAGGTAATGGTATATATAAGAGTATATCGTCGATCTGAAAAGGGAGGTAAGAGATGAATCTCTACGACCGATAACAGAGAACCTATGAAATAGACCCCGTAGAAGGAGATCACTGCATTCAAAATAGGCAATACTCTCCTCACATCCCTCTGACATTCACTGCACGCTGAGAGGAAAACCGGGCTCCAACTTGCTGCGGAGCGCATATCAACGTAGAATCTAGCACAAACTTACTTCACCACCTCCATCGGAGGCAAAGTTTGTAAAACTGAATTGTGGGTGTGGTGAGGGGTGTATTTATAGGCATTTTAAGGTTTGGGAAACTTTGCCCCTCCTGGTAGGAATGTATATCCCATACGTCACTAGCTCATGGACTCTTGCTAATTACATGAAAGAAATAGTGAGATATCTTGCAGAGGGATGCAGCACTCTTAAAATTCCAAAGCTTCTGAAGCGTGATCATCGAACAATCAAGCGTTTCATTCAAAATAGTCAACAGGGTCGCAAGAAGCGTGTGGAAAAACCAAGGCGCAAAATAACTGCCCATGAACTGAGAAAAGTCAAGCGTGCAGCTGCCAAGATGCCACTTGCCACCAGTTTGGCCATATTTCAGAGCTGCAACATCACTGGAGTGCCCAAAAGCACAAGGTGTGCAATACTCAGAGACATGGCCAAGGTAAGAAAGGCTGAAAGACGACCACCACTGAACAAGACACACAAGCTGAAACGTCAAGACTGGGCCAAGAAATATCTCAAGACTGATTTTTCTAAGGTTTTATGGACTGATGAAATGAGAGTGAGTCTTGATGGGCCAGATGGATGGGCCCGTGGCTGGATTGGTAAAGGGCAGAGAGCTCCAGTCCGACTCAGACGCCAGCAAGGTGGAGGTGGAGTACTGGTTTGGGCTGGTATCATCAAAGATGAGCTTGTGGGGCCTTTTCGGGTTGAGGATGGAGTCAAGCTCAACTCCCAGTCCTACTGCCAGTTTCTGGAAGACACCTTCTTCAAGCAGTGGTACAGGAAGAAGTCTGCATCCTTCAAGAAAAACATGATTTTCATGCAGGACAATGCTCCATCACACGCGTCCAAGTACTCCACAGCGTGGCTGGCAAGAAAGGGTATAAAAGAAGAAAATCTAATGACATGGCCTCCTTGTTCACCTGATCTGAACCCCATTGAGAACATGTGCTCCATCATCAAATGTGAGATTTACAAGGAGGGAAAACAGTACACCTCTCTGAACAGTGTCTGGGAGGCTGTGGTTGCTGCTGCACGCAATGTTGATAGTGAACAGATCAAAACACTGACAGAATCCATGGATGGCAGGCTTTTGAGTGTCCTTGCAAAGAAAGGTGGCTATATTGGTCACTGATTTGTTTTTGTTTTGTTTTTGAATGTCAGAAATGTATATTTGTGAATGTTGAGATGTTATATTGGTTTCACTGGTAAAAATAAATAATTGAAATGGGTATATATTTGTTTTTTGTTAAGTTGCCTAATAATTATGCACAGTAATAGTCACCTGCACACACAGATATCCCCCTAAAATAGCTATAACTAAAAACAAACTAAAAACTACTTCCAAAACTATTCAGCTTTGATATTAATGAGTTTTTTTGGGTTCATTGAGAACATGGTTGTTCAATAATAAAATTAATCCTCAAAAATACAACTTGCCTAATAATTCTGCACTCCCTGTATATGGCCATTAAGGCCTATTCCGTTCCAGCATTTGGATAGATTTATCATGGAAATCCACTCTGGAAATGATATGTTACTTAGATGATTTGTTAGAAAGTTGTTTTGACAGCAGTAATTCTTCATTTTATTACTCAATAGAGACTTTTAAAAGTGCTTTACAATATACAGGCATACCCCACATTTACGTACACAATGGGACCAGAGCATGTATGTAAAATGAAAATGTACTTAAAGTGAAGCAATACTGTTTTTTCACTTCTCAATGCATGTACTACATTATAATAGTCATTTATAGGCATAACTGATATAAATAATACATTTATAACTAAAATAAACACAATACTATAAGTTTAGGGCAAAAAAAAATATTTATTGCGAAATAAAGAAAACATTTTCTAAGCTTAGGATCAGCTTAGGGCAACAGAACATATTTACTGTATTGCAAAATAGACAACATTTTCTAAGCTTAGGACAAGAGAACATATTTACTGTACTGTACTGTATTGCAAAATAAACAACATTTTGTAAGCTTAGGATCAGCTTAAGACAAGAGAACATACAGTATTTTCTGTACTGTATTGCAAAATAAACACATCTTCTAAGTTTAGGATCAGCTTAGGGCAACAGAACATTTTTACTGTATTGCAAAATAAACAACATTTTCTAAGCTTAGGATCAGCTATGAGCATTTATTCTAGTAAGGATGAAGTCATACTGGTATCTTCTGTTTCACAAGTCAACTCTTCAAAGGCGAGACGCTTTCTTGCTGGCGAATTGGGTGTACTACAAGTAGCAATAAGAGAAGGAGCAGGACTGGGTGGTGATGTCAGAGCTGGAAATGGACTGTCAGTTGATGTTCTGGGATCCAAATGACTGTATTGATGATGATGATCTGCGTGCTGATGGAGTTTTAGAAAAGTAAGTCTCTTCTTTTCTCTGTAGATTTCTTTGTAACAGGAATAAGCCCCTGAAATGTTACCATTGACTGTGGAGCTTCTTTCAAAGTCCCTTTGAAAGAAAGTCCCTATCATCTTTCAAAAAGAGCCATGGCGCTATCAAAATGATGGAAAGCTTGAAAGAGAATTTTTGAAGTTAAGCCTTCAGGCTGTTCAATGATCTCAACACCATTTTGCACATATTCTTCTTCTCTCTCCTCTTCAAGTTCTAGAAGATCTTCATTGCTGAGGGGCTCAGTATGGGATGCTAGCAGTTCAGCAACATCTTCTGGTTCTACTTCCAGCTCTATCTGCTTTGCCATGTCTACAATATTTTCAGTAACATTAGCTACAGAATCATCAACGTCTTCGGAATCAACAGCCGACTGTGGGCATAATTTTTTCCAGGCCCTTTTCATTTTGGTATCCTTTATGTCATTCCAAGCATCTCTTACAGTTTTAATGCAATCCAAGATGTTGTAGCTTTTCCAGAATTTCGATAGGACTTCTTGCCCTGCACCTTCTTCTTTGTCTATTGCTGCAATACACTTACTGAATGTTCTTTTTAAGTAGTTTAACTTGAAGGCAGCTATGACACATTGATCTATGGGCTGCAGTAATGAGGTGGTATTTGGTGGTAGGAATTCCACTCTAATGTTAGGGTTGAGCTCATCTAGCGTTCAAGGGTGTCCAGGGGCATTATCAACAAGCAGCAAAATGTTGAAAGGGATATTTATTGTCCTTGCAATAAGCTTTCACCTCTGGAACAAAGCAGGTGTCAAACCAATCCTCAAAAAGGGCTGCAGTTACCAATGCTTTGTTATTAGCCCTCCAATGCACTGGAAGTCTAGTTTTAACGTAGTTCTTCAAAGCTCTTGGATTTTGAAAACTTTAAATAAACAAAGGCTTTAGCTTTAAGGTACCAGAAGCATTGCCACCTAACAGAAGGGTTATTCTATCTTTAGCTGGCTTGTAGCCTGGCATTGATTTTTCCTGTCTTGCAATGAAGGTTCTTGCAGGCATCTTCTTCCAGAATAGACCAGTCTCATCCACATTTAATATTAGATCCATGGAGTAGCCTCCATCTTCAATAATTTTTACAAAAACATAATTTATGTAAGAACTTAACACTTTACTTTAAAAACCTGCGCTAACTTACTGATTCAATAATAGGCTTAAAAGCACACTAAAGAAGTACACTTTCTTTCACAAATATGAATTGATATTTGTTCTCTTTATTGTCTTTTGATATTAAAAAATCTGTGATTTACTTTTCTTTAATATTATTTACTCATATTTGTTATATATAATTCAATTTGGTATCTACTGTCACTAGTTAATCTATTAGTAGCCTTGAGACTTAAAACAAGTTGATATTTTCTTACTAAAAGTGTTATACATACAAATCAATTCCATAAAAATAATAATCAACATCTCTTGTGTATATACTGATATAATCTTGAAAAAGCCCTCATGCAGGGAGAAACCGGTTGATGATTTGATTTTATTTCTTTTATGCAGTGAATAATATTTACAATTGTGCTTATCCCTCTGTGGACAACGGAGTTCACATTGGGCTTTTAGGCGTTAATATTGCCTATTTATTCACAGTTTAATATACTGAAAATCTGCTTGCTCTATATCCGTGCACTGGTGAGTGCGAGAAGAAACATCTGAATTTATATTCAAGTCTACAAAAGAATATATGCTGAGAGTATCCAGCGTGCCATTGCACTAAGAACAGGATACTAGTTCCGATACCTGACCAAAAAAAAAAAAAAAAACCCTGGAGTGTTTGAAAATTGAGACTGTCCAATAGGACCGGAGCAGCTGAGAGACCAGTGACATGTGGTATAACGGCTGAAAAGGTATACACGGATGCCAAACAGAATACACACATAGTTGCGGTTCCTGAACTATAACGTCCTCAAGTCAGCTAAGGATTTGCTTTCACATTGTCTGTCTGACACCAAAGACTCAAGATCCCAGCAGAAGCAGCAGATATTTACACACCAGCAGGACAGAGAGGTAGGAGGAGCATACAGTTTTTAAACGGAGGATCCCCGCGAAAAAGATACTTACCAGAAGTCTTGAGAAAGTCCGCAGAAGACGGACGAAACGCGTAGACGCCAGTAGATCCAGTTGGAAAACAATATCTGGAAAGGAAAGGTTGAATTTTCTCCTGCATTGGGTAAAGAAACTAATATCAAGCCCTCAAGCCGGAAACGGAAACGAACAAAGACACAGCTACAGCTGAGAGAGACCGGAGAATCGAGGACTGTATGTGATCTTAAGAGACGCTTGTTAACTTTTTAATCCTGTAAGTGCAGTATATTCATAAGCGCAAAGTGGAATTAAATACTTTTACCTTGAGTCGTGGTTGCGCTCTCTCTTCTATTTGTTTTATGTAAGAACTTACCTGATAAATTCATTTCTTTCATATTAGCAAGAGTCCATGAGCTAGTGACGTATGGGATATACATTCCTACCAGGAGGGGCAAAGTTTCCCAAACCTCAAAATGCCTATAAATACACCCCTCACCACACCCACAAATCAGTTTAACGAATAGCCAAGAAGTGGGGTGATAAAAAAGTGCGAAAGCATAAAAAATAAGTAATTGGAATAATTGTGCTTTATACAAAAAAATCATACCACCACAAAAAGGGCGGGCCTCATGGACTCTTGCTAATATGAAAGAAATGAATTTATCAGGTAAGTTCTTACATAAATTATGTTTTCTTTCATGTAATTAGCAAGAGTCCATGAGCTAGTGACGTATGGGATAATGACTACCCAAGATGTGGATCTTTCCACGCAAGAGTCACTAGAGAGGGAGGGATAAAATAAAGACAGCCAATTCCGCTGAAAAATAATCCACACCCAAAATAAAGTTTAATATGAAAAATATAAGCAGAAGATTCAAACTGAAACAGCTGCCTGAAGTACTTTTCTACCAAAAACTGCTTCAGAAGAAGAAAATACATCAAAATGGTAGACTTTAGTAAAAAATATATGTATGCAAAGAAGACCAAGTTGCTGCTTTGCAAATCTGATCAACCGAAGCTTCATTCCTAAATGCCCAGGAAGTAGACACTGACCTAGTAGAATGAGCTGTAATCCTTTGAGGCGGAGTTTTACCCGACTCGACATAAGCATGATGAATTAAAGATTTCAACCAAGATGCCAAAGAAATGGCAGAAGCTTTCTGGCCTTTTCTAGAACCGGAAAAGATGACAAATAGACTAGAAGTCTTTCGGAAAGACTTTGTAGTTTCAACATAATATTTCAAAGCTCTAACAACATCCAAAGAATGCAATGATTTCTCCTTAGAATTCTTAGGATTAGGACATAATGAAGGAACCACAATTTCTCTACTAATGTTGTTGGAATTCACAACCTTAGGTAAAAATTCAAAAGAAGTTTGCAACACCGCCTTATCCTGATGAAAAATCAGAAAAGGAGACTCACAAGAAAGAGCAGACAATTCAGAGACTCTTCTGGCAGAAGAGATGGCCAAAAGGAACAAAACTTTCCAAGAAAGTAATTTAATGTCCAATGAATGCATAGGTTCAAACGGAGGAGCTTGAAGAGCCCCCAGAACCAAATTCAAACTCCAAGGAGGAGAAATTGACTTAATGACAGGTTTTATACGAACCAAAGCTTGTACAAAATAATGAATATCAGGAAGATTAGCAATCTTTCTGTGAAAAAGAACAGAAAGAGCAGAGATTTGTCCTTTCAAGGAACTTGCAGACAAACCTTTATCCAAACCATCCTGAAGAAACTGCAAAATTCTCGGAATTCTAAAAGAATGCCAAGAAAAATGATGAGAAAGACAACAAGAAATATAAGTCTTCCAGACTCTATAATATATTTCTCTAGAAACAGATTTACGAGCCTGTAACATAGTATTAATCACAGAGTCAGAGAAACCTCTTTGACTAAGAATCAAGCGTTCAATCTCCATACCTTTAAATTTAAGGATTTGAGATCCTGATGGAAGAAAGGACCTTGCGACAGAAGGTCTGGTCTTAACGGAAGAGTCCACGGCTGGCAAGAAGCCATCCGGACAAGATCCGCATACCAAAACCTGTGAGGCCATGCTTGAGCTACCAGCAGAACAAACGAGCATTCCTTCAGAATCTTGGAGATTACTCTTGGAAGAAGAACTAGAGGCGGAAAGATATAGGCAGGATGATACTTCCAAGGAAGTGATAATGCATCCACTGCCTCCGCCTGAGGATCCCGGGATCTGGACAGATACCTGGGAAGTTTCTTGTTTAGATGAGAAGCCATCAGATCTATTTCTGGAAGTTCCCACATTTGAACAATCTGAAGAAATACCTCTGGGTGAAGAGACCATTCGCCCGGATGCAACGTTTGGCGACTGAGATAATCCGCTTCCCAATTGTCTACACCTGGGATATGAACCGCAGAGATTAGACAGGAGCTGGATTCCGCCCAAACCAGAATTCGAGATACTTCTTTCATGGCCAGAGGACTGTGAGTCCCTCCTTGATGATTGATGTATGCCACAGTTGTGACATTGTCTGTCTGAAAACAAATGAACGACTCTCTCTTCAGAAGAGGCCAGGACTGAAGAGCTCTGAAAATTGCATGGAGTTCCAAAATATTGATCGGTAATCTCACCTCCTGAGATTCCCAAACCCCTTGTGCCGTCAGAGACCCCCACACAGCTCCCCAACCTTTAAGACTTGCATCTGTTGAAATTACAGTCCAGGTCGGAAGAACAAAAGAAGCCCCCTGAACTAAACGATGGTGATCTGTCCACCACGTCAGAGAGTGTCGTACAATCGGTTTTAAAGATATTAATTGAGATATCTTTGTGTAATCCCTGCACCATAGGTTCAGCATACAGAGCTGAAGAGGTCGCATGTGAAAACGAGCAAAGGGGATCGCGTCCGATGCAGCAGTCATAAGACCTAGAATTTCCATGCATAAGGCTACCGAAGGGAATGATTGTGACTGAAGGTTTCGACAAGCTGAAATCAATTTTAGACGTCTCTTGTCTGTCAAAGACAGAGTCATGGACACTGAATCTGGAAACCCAAAAAGGTTACCCTTGTCTGAGGAATCAATGAACTTTTTAGTGAATTGATCCTCCAACCATGATCTTGAAGAAACAACACAAGTCGATTCGTATGAGATTCTGCTAAATGTGAAGACTGAGCAAGTACCAAGATATCGTCCAAATAAGGAAATACCACAATACCCTGTTCTCTGATTACAGACAGAAGGGCACCGAGAACCTTTGTAAAAATTCTTGGAGCTGTTGCTAAGCCAAACGGCAGAGCCACAAACTGGTAATGCTTGTCCAGGAAAGAGAATCTCAGAAACTGATAGTGAGCTGGATGAATCGGAATATGCAGATATGCATCCTGTAAATCTATTGTAGACATATAATGCCCTCGCTGAACAAAAGGCAGGATAGTCCTTATAGTTACCATTTTGAATGTTGGTATCCTTACATAACGATTCAATATTTTTAGATCCAGAACTGGTCTGAAGGAATTCTCCTTCTTTGGTACAATGAAGAGATTCGAATAAAACCCCAGCCCCTGTTCCAGAACTGGAACTGGCATAATTACTCCAGCCAACTCTAGATCTGAAACACATTTCAGAAATGCTTGAGCTTTCGCTGGGTTTACTGGGACACGGGAAAGAAAAAATCTCTTTGCAGGAGGTCTTATCTTGAAACCAATTCTGTACCCTTCTGAAACAATGTTCTGAATACAAAGATTGTGAACAGAATTGATCCAAATTTCCTTGAAAAAACGTAATCTGCCCCCTACCAGCTGGGCTGGAATGAGGGCCGCACCTTCATGTGGACTTAGAAGCTGGCTTTGCTTTTCTAGAAGGCTTGGATTTATTCCAGACTGGAGATGGTTTCCAAACTGAAACTGCTCCTGAGGATAAAGGATCAGGCTTTTGTTCTTTGTTGAAACGAAAACGATTATTAGCCCTGTTTTTACCCTTAGATTTTTTATCCTGAGGTAAAAAAGTTCCTTTCCCACCAGTAACAGTTGAGATAATAGAATCCAACTGAGAACCAAATAATTTATTACCCTGGAAAGAAAGGGAAAGTAGAGTCGATTTAGAAGACATATCAGCATTCCAAGTTTTAAGCCATAAAGCTCTTCTAGCTAAAATAGCTAGAGACATAAACCTGACATCAACTCTGATAATATCAAAAATGGCATCACAGATAAAATTATTAGCATGTTGAAGAAGAATAATAATGTTATGAAAATCATGATCTGTTACTTGTTGCGCTAAAGCTTCCAACCAAAAAGTTGAAGCTGCAGCAACATCCGCCAAATATATAGCAGGTCTAAGAAGATTACCTGAACACAAATAAGCTTTTCTTAGAAAGGATTCAATTTTCCTATCTAAAGGATCCTTAAAGGAAGTACCATCTGCCGTAGGAATAGTAGTACGTTTAGCAAGGGTAGAGATAGCCCCATCAACTTTAGGGATTTTGTCCCAAAACTCTAATCTGTCGGACGGCACAGGATATAATTGCTTAAAACGTTTAGAAGGAGTAAATGAATTACCCAAATTATTCCATTCCTTGGAAATTACTTCAGAAATAGCACCAGGAACAGGAAAAACTTCTGGAATAACTACAGGAGATTTAAAGACCTTGTCTAAACGTTTAGATTTAGTATCAAGAGGACCAGAATCCTCAATTTCTAATGCAATTAGGACTTCTTTAAGTAAAGAACGAATAAATTCCATTTTAAATAAATATGAAGATTTATCAGCATCAACCTCTGAGACAGAGTCCTCTGAACCAGAAGAATCATTAGAATCAGAATGATGATGTTCATTTAAAAATTCATCTGGATAAAGAGAAGTTTTAAAAAGACTTTATGTTTACTAGAAGGAGGAATAACAGACATAGCATTCTTAATGGATTCAGAAACAAAATCTCTTATGTTATCAGGAACATTCTGAACATTAGATGTTGATGGAACTGCAACAGGTAATGGTACTTTACTAAAGGAAATATTTTCTGCATTAACAAGTTTGTCATGACATTTAATACAAACAACAGCTGGAGGAATAGCTACCAAAAGTTTACAGCAGATACACTTAGCTTTGGTAGTTCCAGCACCAGTCAGCGATTTTCCTGAAGTATCTTCTGACTCAGATGCAACGCGAGACATCTTGCAATATGTAAGAGAAAAAACAACATATAAAGCAAAATTGATCAAATTCCTTAAATGACAGTTTCAGGAATGGGAAAAATGCCAAGGAACAAGCTTCTAGCAACCAGAAGCAATGAAAAATGAGACTAAAATAATGTGGAGACAAAAGCGACGCCCATATTTTTTTAGCGCCAAATAAGACGCCCACATTATTTGGCGCCTAAATGCTTTTGGCGCCAAAAATGACGCCACATCCGGAACGCCGACATTTTTGGCGCAAAAGAACGTCAAAAAGTGACGCAACTTCCGGCGACACGTATGACGCCGGAAACAGAAAGATTTTTTGCGCCAAAAAAGTCCGCGCCAAGAATGACGCAATAAAATGAAGCATTTTCAGCCCCCGCGAGCCTAACAGCCCACAGGGAAAAAGTCAAATTTTTTAAGGTAAGAAAAAATGATTGATTCAAATGTATTATCCCAAATATGAAACTGACTGTCTGAAAAAAAGGAATGTTGAACATTCTGAGTCAAGGCAAATAAATGTTTGAATACATATATTTAGAACTTTATAAAAAAGTGCCCAACCATAGCTTAGAGTGTCACAGAAAATAAGACTTACTTACCCCAGGACACTCATCTACATGTTTGTAGAAAGCCTAACCAGTACTGAAACGAAAATCA
This sequence comes from Bombina bombina, assembly GCF_027579735.1. NCBI lineage: Eukaryota > Metazoa > Chordata > Amphibia > Anura > Bombinatoridae > Bombina > Bombina bombina. The sequence goes on along the minus strand of NC_069501.1, from coordinate 649,260,253 downwards.
GCAGAGGTAATGGTATATATATATATGAGGATATCGTCGATCTGAAAAGGGAGGTAAGAGATGAATCTCTACGACCGATAACAGAGAACCTATGAAATAGACCCCGTAGAAGGAGATCATTGAATTCAAATAGGCAATACTCTCCTCACATCCCTCTGACATTCACTGCACGCTGAGAGGAAAACCGGGCTCCAACCTGCTGCGGAGCGCATATCAACGTAGAATCTAGCACAAACTTACTTCACCACCTCCATACGAGGCAAAGTTTGTAAAACTGATTTGTGGGTGTGGTGAGGGGTGTATTTATAGGCATTTTGAGGTTTGGGAAACTTTGCCCCTCCTGGTAGGAATGTATATCCCATACGTCACTAGCTCATGGACTCTTGCTAATTACATGAAAGAAATCACTTGGATAGCTTTCTGCAGCCTCAGTATCTGCAGCAGCTGCCTCTCCTTGTACTTTGATGTTATGTAGATTAGACCTCTTCTTAAACCTATCAAACCATGCACGGCTTGCAACAAATTCAGTATCCTTTGCTGCTTCACCTTTCTTAGCCTTCAGGTCATTGAATAAGCTTAAGGCTTCACTTTGTATAATTGCCTGGTTTACAGGAACATGGCGTGTTGTCTGATTTTCTATCCAAAGTATTAGGAGTCTCTCCATGTCTGCAACAATGCTATCCCTTTTTCGAATTGTTGTGGTGTTAACAGGTGTAGCACTTAACTTCTGCAACAATTTTTTCTCTGTTCTTCATGACTGTGTTAATTGTGGTCCTAGTGAAGCCTAGCTTTCGGCCTATTTCAGCTTGAATTACACCTTCATCATAAAATCTAATAATTTTAAGCTTCATATCCAAGGTAATAGATATACGGCATTTCTTTTTTTCTGTCATTATTGCAAAGCTCCAACAATCAGTCAGGTAAAGGTACATTTGCACTGTGTGCCAAGCGTGTTACAATCAGTACTGTACTTAACTGTATGCAGTACAGGTATATGTTCCCCAAAGTTCTATGTAGTGGTACAGTGCAGTGAATAAAATACCAATTTGGGTGCAGTAATCTTCTATACACAGTGTACTGTACAGTACTCACGATCGATTCACTTTTTAACTAGCAAAGTGCGTGATTCACTTTGTAACTTGCAAAGATTCACTTTTTAACTTTCAAAGTGCGTTAGTTTGCCGTTTCCAGAAACCCCACCTCTTCCTGGTGCGCAGCAACCTCTTCCTGAACCATAGAGACAAACTGTTCATGTGCGCAGGCGCCGGTTTTGTCCGTTCTCGCGAGTGTCCGTAAAGTGAAGGTCCGTAAAGCGGGGTATGCCTGTACACTGTCAGGATATCTGTGAGTGTTTATATATATATATATATATACATACATATACACACATATATACACACATATATATATATATATATATATATATATATATATATATATATATATATATATATATATATATATATATATATATATATATATATACACACACACACACACTATATATATATATATACATATATACACACACATATATATTTATACATAAGAACAAGAATTCATTTTATTTGTGAAAATGTTTGTGAGGCAGCCCCCTCTTGTTATGAAACACAGATGTGTAGAACAAAAGAAATAGACACTTGTAAAACTCAAGATGTCACTTTAACAGACCAACCCCCCTTCTTCTTGGTTACAAAGGAGAGAACAAAGGATTCAGACCTTTGTATAGATAAGACCAATGGGCCACTTCTATGAATGCATGCTAGATTAGATGGGAAAAATATGTATTGACCAGACAGGTTTATTAATATCAAGAAATAGTGAATATACTAAATATACATATTACAAATATCAACTAGTGTTCCAGTGAAGATGTCACTAGAACACTTGTAAGATGCGCCTAGGATAGGTATTAATATGATATTGTTAAAAAGAATAAATGAACTGTATAGATAAAAAACATAATTTATGTAAGAACTTACCTGATAAATTCATTTCTTTCATATTAGCAAGAGTCCATGAGCTAGTGACGTATGGGATATACATTCCTACCAGGAGGGGCAAAGTTTCCCAAACCTTAAAATGCCTATAAATACACCCCTCACCACACCCACAATTCAGTTTAACGAATAGCCAAGAAGTGGGGTGATAAAAAAGTGCGAAAGCATATAAAATAAGGAATTGGAATAATTGTGCTTTATACAAAAAAATCATAACCACCACAAAAAGGGTGGGCCTCATGGACTCTTGCTAATATGAAAGAAATGAATTTATCAGGTAAGTTCTTACATAAATTATGTTTTCTTTCATGTAATTAGCAAGAGTCCATGAGCTAGTGACGTATGGGATAATGATTACCCAAGATGTGGATCTTTCCACACAAGAGTCACTAGAGAGGGAGGGATAAAATAAAGACAGCCAATTCCTGCTGAAAATAATCCACACCCAAAATAAAGTTTAATAAAAAACATAAGCAGAAGATTCAGACTGAAACCACTGCCTGAAGTACTTTTCTACCAAAAGCTGCTTCAGAAGAAGAAAATACATCAAAATGGTAGAATTTAGTAAAAATATGCAAAGAGGACCAAGTTGCAGCTTTGCAAATCTGATCAACCGAAGCTTCATTCCTAAACGCCCAGGAAGTAGAAACTGACCTGGTAGAATGAGCTGTAATCCTCTGAGGCGGAGTTTTACCCGACTCAACATAGGCAAGATGAATTAAAGATTTCAACCAAGATGCCAAAGAAATGGCAGAAGCTTTCTGGCCTTTTCTAGAACCGGAAAAGATAACAAATAGACTAGAAGTCTTTCAGAAAGACTTAGTAGCTTCAACATAATATTTCAAAGCTCTAACAACATCCAAAGAATGCAATGCTTTCTCCTTAGAATTCTTAGGATTAGGACATAATGAAGGAACCACAATTTCTCTACTAATGTTGTTGGAATTCACAACTTTAGGTAAAAATTCAAAAGAAGTTCGCAACACCGCCTTATCCTGATGAAAAATCAGAAAAGGAGACTCACAAGAAAGAGCAAATAATTCAGAAACTCTTCTGGCAGAAGAGATGGCCAAAAGGAACAAAACTTTCCAAGAAAGTAATTTAATGACCAATGAATGCATAGGTTCAAAGGGAGGAGCTTGAAGAGCTCCCAGAACCAAATTCAAACTCCAAGGAGGAGAAATTGACTTAATGACAGGTTTTATACGAACCAAAACTTGTACAAAACAATGAATATCAGGAAGAATAGCAATCTTTCTGTGAAAAAGAACAGAAAGAGCAGAGATTTGTCCTTTCAAGGAACTTGCAGACAAACCCTTATCTAAACCATCCTGAAGAAACTGTAAAATTCTCGGTATTCTAAAAGAATGCCAAGAAAAATGATGAGAAAGACACCAAAAAATATAAGTCTTCCAGCCTCTATAATATATCTCTCTAGATACAGATTTACGAGCCTGTAACATAGTATTAATCACAGAGTCAGAGAAACCTCTTTGACCAAGAATCAAACGTTCAATCGCCATACCTTTAAATTTAAGGATTTCAGATCCTGATGGAAAAAAGGACCTTATGACAGAAGGTCTGGTCTAACGGAAGAGTCCACGGTTGGCAAGAGGCCATCCGGACAAGATCCGCATACCAAACCTGTAAGGCCATGCCGGAGCTACCAGCAGAACAAACGAGCATTCCTTCAGAATCTTGGAGATTACTCTTGGAAGAAGAACTAGAGGCGGAAAGATATAGACAGGATGAGATGATACTTCCAAGGAAGTGATAATGCATCCACTGCCTCCGCCTAAGGATCCCGGGATCTGGACAGATATCTGGGAAGTTTCTTGTTTAGATGAGACGCCATCAGATCTATTTCTGGAAGTTCCCATATTTGAACAACCTGAAGAAATACCTCTGGGTGAAGAGACCATTCGCCCGGATGCAACGTTTGGCGACTGAGATAATCCGCTTCCCAATTGTCTACACCTGGGATATGAACCGCAGAGATTAGACAGGAGCTGGATTCCGCCCAAACCAAAAAATGAGATACTTCTTTCATAGCCAGAGGACTGTGAGTCCCTCCTTGATGATTGATGTATGCCACAGTTGTGACATTGTCTGTCTGAAAACAAATGAACGATTCTCTCTACAGAAGAGGCCAAAACTGAAGATCTCTGAAAATTGCACGGAGTTCCAAAATATTGATCGGTAATCTCACCTCCTGAGATTCCCAAACTCCTTGTGCCGACAGAGATCCCCACACAGCTCCCCAACCTGTGAGACTTGTATCTGTTGAAATTACAGTCCAGGTCGGAAGCACAAAAGAAGCCCCCTGAATTAAACGATGGTGATCTGTCCACCACGTTAGAGAGTGTCGAACAATCGGTTTTAAAGATATAAATTGAGACATCTTTGTGTAATCCTTGCACCATTGATTCAGCATACAGAGCTGAAGAGGTCGCATGTGAAAAACGAGCAAAGGGGATTGCGTCCGATGCAGCAGTCATAAGACCTAGAATTTCCATGCATAAGGTTACCGAAGGGAATGATTGTGACTGAAGGTTTCGACAAGCTGAAAACAATTTTAGACGTCTCTTGTCTGTTAAAGACAGAGTCATGGACACTGAATCTATCTGGAAACCCAGAAAGGTTACCCTTGACTGAGGAATCAATGAACTTTTTGGTAAATTGATCCTCCAACCATGATCTTGAAGAAACAACACAAGTCGAATCGCATGAGATTCTTCGAATGAGAAGACTGAGCAAATACCAAGATAATCGTCCAAATAAGGAAATACCAAAACCCTGTTCTCTGAATACAGAAAGAAGGGCACCGAGAATCTTTGAAAAAAATTCTTGGAACTGAGGCTAGGCCAAACGGTAGAGCCACAAAACTGGTAATGCTTGTCTAAAAAGAGAATCTCAGACACTAAAAGCGATCTGAATGAATCGGAATATGCAGATACACATCCTGTAAATCTATTGTAGACAAAAAATGCCCTTGCTAAACAAAAGGCAGAATAGTCCTACAGTAACCATCTTGAATGTTGGTATACATAACGATTCAATATTGATAGATCCGGAACTGGTCTGAAGGAATTGACCTTCTTTGGTACAATGAAGAGATAAAATAAAACCCTAGCCCCTGTTCCAGAACTGGAACTGGCATAATTACTCCAGCCAACTCTAGATCTGAAACACATTTCAGAAATGCTGAGCCTTGCTGTGTTAACTGGGACACGGGAAAGAAAAAAATTTCTTAGCAGGAGGCCTTAACTGAAGCCAATTCTGTACCTTTCTGAAACAATGTTCTGAAACCAGAGATTGAGAACGGAATTGATCCAAACTCCTTTGAAGAAAACGTAATCTGCCCCATACCAGCTGAACTGGAAAAAGGGCCGCACCTTCATGGGTACTTAGGAGCTGACTATAGATTTCTATAAGGCTTGGATATATTCCAAACTGGAAATAGTTTCCAAACTGATACCGCTCCTGAGGATGAAGGATCAGGCTTTTGTTCCTTATTATGAGAAAAAGAACAAAAAAATGATTATTACCCTGGAAAGAAAGGGAAAAACAAAGTTAACTTAGAAGACATATCAGCATTCCAAGTTAAATCCATAAAGCTTTTCTAGCTAAAATAGCTAGAGACATATACCTGACATCAACTCAAATGATATCAAAAGATGGTATCACCAATAAAATTATTAGCATGTTATAGAATAAAAATAATGCTATAAAATTATGATCTGTTACTTGTTGCGCTAAAACTTCTAACCAAAAAGATGAAGCTGCAGCAACATCCGGTAAAAATATAGCAGGTCTAAGAAGATTACCTGAACATAAGTAAACTTTTCTTAGAAAGGATTCAATTTTCTTATCTAAAGGATCCTTAAATTTAGTACTATCTGCCGTAAGAATAGTAGTACATTTTAGCAGGAATAGAGACAGCCCCAAACCTTAGGGATTTTGTCCCAAAAAACTCTAATCTGTCAGATGGCACAGAATATAATTGCTTAAACGTTTAGAAGGAGTAAAAGAATTACCCAAATTATTCCATTCCCTGGTAATTACTTCAGAAAAAGCATCAGGGAGATTAAACACTTCTGGAATAACTACAGGAGATTTAAAAACCCTATTTAAACGTTTAGATTTAGTATCAAGAGGACCAGAATCCTCTATATCTAAAGCAATTAATACTTCTTTAAATAAAGAACGAATAAATTCCATCTTGAACAAATACAAAGATTTAACAGCATCAACCTCTGAGACAGAAACTTCTGAACCAGAAAAACCATTATCAGTATCAGAACGATGATGTTCATTTAAAAAATTCATCTGAAAAAAGAGAAGTTTTAAAAGACTTTTATGTAAACTAGAAGGAGAAATAACAGACATAGCCTTCTAAATGGATTTAAAAAATAAAATCTCTTATGTTTATCAGGAACACTCTGAAAATTAAATGTTGACGGAACAGCAACAGGTAATATAACAGTACTAAAGGAAATTTTATCTGCATTAATAAGTTTGTCATGACATGCAATACAAACAACAGCTGGAGAAACAGATACCAAAAATTTATAGCAGATACACTTAGCTTGGTAGCTCCAGCCCCGGGCAGTGATTTTCCTGAAGTAACTTCTGACTCAGTTGCAACGTGGAACATCTTGCAATATGTAATAGAAAAAACAACATATAAAGCAAATTGATCAAAATCCTTAAATGACAGTTTCAGGAATGGGAAAAAAATGCCAGTGAACAAGCTTCTAGCAACCAGAAGCAATAAATAATGAAACTTAAATAATGTGGAGACAAAAGCGACGCCCATATTTTTAGCGCCAAACAAGACGCCCACATTATTTGGCGCCGAAATGCTTTTGGCGCCAAAAATGACGCCACATCCGGAACGCCGACATTTTTGGCGCAAAATAACGTCAAAAAAATGACGCAACTTCCGGCGACACGTAGGACGCCGGAAACGGAAAAGAATTTTTGCGCCAAAAAAGTCCACGCCAAGAATGACGCAATAAAATGAAGCATTTTCAGCCCCCGCGAGCCTAACAGCCCACAGGGAAAAAAGAGTCAAATTTTTGAAGGTAAGAAAAAATGACTAATTCAAATGCATTATCCCAAATATGAAACTGACTGTCTGAAAAATAAGGAAAGTTGAACATTCTGAGTCAAGGCAAATAAATGTTTGAATACATATATTTAGAACTTTATAAACAAAGTGCCCAACCATAGCTTAGAGTGTCACAGAAAATAAGATTTACTTACCCCAGGACACTCATCTACATGTTTGTAGAAAGCCAAACCAGTACTGAAACGAGAATCAGCAGAGGTAATGGTATATATAAGAGTATATCGTCGATCTGAAAAGGGAGGTAAGAGATGAATCTCTACGACCGATAACAGAGAACCTATGAAATAGACCCCGTAGAAGGAGATCACTGCATTCAAATAGGCAATACTCTCCTCACATCCCTCTGACATTCACTGCACGCTGAGAGGAAAACCGGGCTCCAACTTGCTGCGGAGCGCATATCAACGTAGAATCTAGCACAAACTTACTTCACCACCTCCATCGGAGGCAAAGTTTGTAAAACTGAATTGTGGGTGTGGTGAGGGGTGTATTTATAGGCATTTTAAGGTTTGGGAAACTTTGCCCCTCCTGGTAGGAATGTATATCCCATACGTCACTAGCTCATGGACTCTTGCTAATTACATGAAAGAAATAGTAAAATTAATTATATATAGATGTATATAAAATAACAATGGCAGTATATAATATTAGTATCAAAACATTAATTATAATAACACTCGCAATTAAAATAAAAGTAAAAATTGCAATGAAACCTGTAAATTTCAATGCATGTATTCTGATACAGAGTCCAAGAATAAACAGTGGCAGTTCCAGAAGCTAGTAGACAGGTGAAGATATTCCAAGATGGTATAGGCTGCTCCTCCAGGGTGTTGTGCCGCAACACAGATGATAAATCTAAGAAGAAAAGGATAGAGGGCGCCACATGGTGCAGATCATAAAGATAATAAAAACAGCAACAATAGGATCACAAGAATCTTACTCACACAGTGTGAGGCACTAATGTGCAGTATTCGCAGTCCGGAACCCCACGTCGTCCGGTAGACCTCTTTCAAGGGATGTCGTCAGGTGGGATTCCTCGTCTCACCAGGGAGAGTCCAGGGAAATCCAAGATGGTATCATGGGAGCCAGTCAGTATCCAATGTGGTTCATACCAGAAAGTCCCAAAAAAGCCAAATGAATGGTGGTAATATGAAATTGGCCTAAGCCAAAAAAATGATGATGCAGCAGATGGAGAGTAAAAATATAATAAAATTTATTCCAAATTTAAAACAGCAACGCGTTTCTCAGTGTTTAACACTGTTTCATCAGGCTATACAAACATACTCTCAACTGCCATATTTAAAATAAACAAGAACCAATCAACAATCTGAACAGAATCCACACCCTAATTGGGGTATACCATTGTACACTTAATGTGGTGAACAGCAATTTTTATTTATAACATTGTTTTAAAACTAATTCAATTCTCTAAAAAATTCTCTAAAAATCTGCAGAACCTATTATGGTATGCTATATAGGCAATCAATTACCAAAGACAACAAAAAGTAGTGTCTTTCTTAGAACATGACAATATTCTAATATGTTATCCGTTGTGACTCTGACATAGTCTCATAATGGTATAGTCTATTACATAGTAACAGCCTTTTGTGTAGTAACCACTTTTTATGATATAAAATTTTCCCTGTGATGTATATTTTCAACCCTAACAATTAAGATTCTTACTGAAGATATATCATCATATAATGCTCCTTTATTAATTTAAAAATAAGAGGGGATGATGTTTTATATATTTCTGCATTTAATTTAATTCCCAGAGCGACTATACTGAACGTTTCATGTTGCCATGGCAACCCTCCTGTGTCAGTCTAAAAGCAAGTATGGTGACCGGAATAAAGGAGGGGGGGGGGTGTAGTTATAATAATACCCAGAGCTGCTAGATATGGCAGGCTAAAATTGGAGTTGCCCAATAATCGTTAACTATGAATGGCGATTGTGTTAGTGCTGTCTCGTACAGATCAATAAAAAATACAAAATACACCGCGATATATCGCAGCGTCTGAAAACGTGAATAATAGTAACAGGGTGGGAGTGAAGATGACGATGCAAGGGGTATGTGAAATTAGGCCAATCAGAGCGGCCAGTAAAATCCAAACGCCAATGAAGTGGATAAGGAACATGGGAGTGGACAATATGACGTGTATACGTGTATGGGAGGCGTGTAAGTGAATGAGCCAATTGTCCATGTATGGGGGCGTGTGTGGAATATGACGTAAATCTGTATATTGGGGGCGTATATGTAATATAACCAATGAAAGACTCAGTCCGCTCTAAGAACCTGTCAACGATCAAATAAACAACAAAAGAGACGAATCATAACGTCAAACCCCAACATGTTTGTACAAAATAACAGTACATATAAAGTCATAATATGATATGTATAACAAATTGATGCTAATTTACGATGAATCGTAACATCTCAATATATGTGCACAAGGGGGAGATACCGGGGGGAGTGTTACTTGATAATATCTGAAGGGTTTAGAGTGTGGGGGGGATAAAGGATGAGAGAATGTGAAATAGTATGAACTAAAAATAAATATGTGACATTACTAGTGATCGTGACGCAACTAGATACGGGTGATGTTGCGTGCAGTGAGGGGTATCAGCTAAAAGCAGCGACCCTAATATCTAAATTAGTGAGGGAAGGGGCACTCGTAATTGGGTACTATGGGGATACCTAGTAAAAGCTACCAATAGTTGGCATTATATGGTAAGGACTATATCACAGGATTATCGGAAAATAAAGTTAAAATTGAAATATGGGTTCCCAATAGGATCATTTGTAATACTGCCAATGTATAATACATGGTATAAACAGATATGGGGACCATGGGGCACCTAAAGGTGGTGGTATTTCATGCAGGAACATAAATAGTGATGCAAATGATGTGGCCATAAATGGGAATAATAAATATGCTATCAGGCAATCCGTGGGGAAAAGTCAATATAGACAAACATATGTGCTAAAGATATAAATGGAAGAAAGAAAGAGGGTATGATAACCCCCATAAATCCTGGATATATATTGGTATGGGATTACTTCGACGGACATGGGAGGATACTAATAATATTAGAATTTGGTGAGCAAATTTGGGTACCAATTAGCCACAAAACATGACATGATACAATATGATTAATGACTATACCTTCAGGTAATTCATCATGGGTGGTGAGGGTAGTAGTGGTAATATGTACTTATATGGACAGAAATACATCAAGGAATAATGAGTCTATTATCATGGTTATTACCTAAATTATTTTATGCAGACATCAATATATAACCACAAAAACAGAAAGGGTTTAGAAGGCAGCTAGATCCATATTGAGGTTGAGACCATTGGGAAAGAGTGTTTTTAGCTTGTAAATCCAATAGGTTTCCCTCTGTCTCAACCTATTGAATCTATTAAACAGATGGGAATGAGGGATCATCTCAATAGGACAGATGTTAAATGTATTAATGATACGTTTATGTGTGTTGTTACAATGTCTGGGGACACTATGATATTGGTACTTATTTTTGATGTTCCTTAGATGTTCATTCCATCTATTCCTGACAATCCTACAAGTGCGACCCACATATTGGATCCCACAAAGTTTACAGGTTAATAAATAAATAACGTAAGTTGAGGTGCATGTTATGAATTGATGGATATTGTATGATTTTTTGGTGACACTAGATGTTAGAGTTTTGCTACCAAATGTGGTGTATTTACACATATTACAATTTTTTACAGAACATCTCCCTATTCCATTCTTTTTGGTTGTTGAATGTGCATTTAATCCTGTACTACGTTTGTGGACCACCACCTTACTAGGTGCTAAAACACTTTTAAGTGTTGGGGCTCGTCTAAAGACACATTTCGGTTCAGAGTCTACCAGATTTCCTAAGATTGGATCTTTTTTAATTATACTCCAATGTTTTTTAATGATACGTTTGATTTTAGTATGATTAACGTTAAATTGAGTAATAAACAATGGATTAGAATAATCAGCTGATAAGGTATTGGCTTTGCTATTCTTCGGTTTATGAGTAAAGTATAGATTTCTATTGTCAAGTTTTGCTCGTTCATATCCAGTATCAATTATTTGTTGAGGGTACCCTTTTCCTTAAATCTGGCTTTTAGGACTGTACTTTGTTGTTCAAAATCCTCAATGTAGCTACAGTTCCTGCGTATCCTCTTAAACTGCCCGTATGGAATATTATTAAGCCAAGAGTGGTAATGATTACTTGTATAGTTAAGATAACTATTACAGTCAACTGTTTTGAAATGTGTAGTACTAATGATTTTGTTGTCATTGGAAAAAGATAGGCACAGATCTAGGAATACTACAGATTGATGGTCAATAGTGCTAGAGAAAGTAAGACCCATTGTATTAGAGTTTAGATGTGCAACAAACGTTATGATTCGTCTCTTTTGTTGTTTATTTGATCGTTGACAGGTTCTTAGAGCGGACTGAGTCTTTCATTGGTTATATTACATATACGCCCCCAATATACAGATTTACGTCATATTCCACAAACGCCCCCATACATGGACAATTGGCTCATTCACTTACACGCCTCCCATACACGTATACACGTCATATTGTCCACTCCCATGTTCCTTATCCACTTCATTGGCGTTTGGATTTTACTGGCCGCTCTGATTGGTCTAATATCACATACCCCTTGCATCGTCATCTTCACTCCCACCCTGTTACTATTATTCACATTTTCAGATGCTGCGCTATATCGCGGTGTATTTTTTATTTTGTATTTTTTATTGATCTGTACGAGACAGCACTAACACAATCGCCATTTATAGTTAACGATTATTGGGCAACTCCAATTTTAGCCTGCCATATCTAGCAGCTCTGGGTATTATTATAACTACACCCCCCCCCCCCTCCTTTATTCCGGTCACCATACTTGCTTTTAGACTGACACAGGAGGGTTGCCATGGCAACATGAAACGTTCAGTATAGTCGCTCTGGGAATTAAATTAAATGCAGAAATATATAAAACATCATCCCCTCTTATTTTTAAATTAATAAAGGAGCATTATATGATATTATATCTTCAGTAAGAATATTAATTGTTAGGGTTGAAAATATACATCACAGGGAAAATTTTATATCATAAAAAGTGGTTACTACACAAAAGGCTGTTACTATGTAATAGACTATACCATTATGAGACTATGTCAGAGTCACAATGGATAACATATTAGAATATTGTCATGTTCTAAGAAAGACACTACTTTTTGTTGTCTTTGGTAATTGATTGCCTATATAGCATACCATAATAGGTTCTGCAGATTTTTAGAGAATTTTTTAGAGAATTGAATTAGTTTTAAAACAATGTTATAAATAAAAATTGCTGTTCACCACATTAAGTGTACAATGGTATACCCCAATTAGGGTGTGGATTCTGTTCAGATTGTTGATTGGTTCTTGTTTATTTTAAATATGGCAGTTGAGAGTATGTTTGTATAGCCTGATGAAACAGTGTTAAACACTGAGAAACGCGTTGCTGTTTTAAATTTGGAATAAATTTTATTATATTTTTACTCTCCATCTGCTGCATCATCATTTTTTTGGCTTAGGCCAATTTCATATTACCACCATTCATTTGGCTTTTTTGGGACTTTCTGGTATGAACCACATTGGATACTGACTGGCTCCCATGATACCATCTTGGATTTCCCTGGACTCTCCCTGGTGAGACGAGGAATCCCACCTGACGACATCCCTTGAAAGAGGTCTACCGGACTGCGAATACTGCACATTAGTGCCTCACACTGTGTGAGTAAGATTCTTGTGATCCTATTGTTGCTGTTTTTATTATCTTTATGATCTGCACCATGTGGCGCCCTCTATCCTTTTCTTCTTATATTACAAATATATAAGAATCTATATTTACTGTTAGTGGTGTTAAAAATTAAACTGTCAGTCTTTGTCTGCTGCCCCCGATGGCCTAAATCCAGTATTACAACCAAAAAAAATGGCATTTCCCAGTAGCCAATCAGGGACAAGCTCCGTTAAGGGCCTATTAAAAGACAGCACCGTGGGGCATATCCAAAAATGTTCACTAATGATTAGAATAAAAAGGGGTGGGGTGTATCACGTGATATAACCTCATGCAAGGAGAAAGAAAGGGTCTTTTGCTTGCTAAAATTTTGATTGATAACTTTGCTCCCTTTTGGGACACAGTCACTATAAGCGAAATTGGGCTACCTTTTCATCCATATTGCAAAATACCTCTCTTAATTTATGCGGTGAACTTCAATTTTATCTGGTAACATATAATAGGTTATTTCATACTTTTATATTTAAATCAAAGGTATTCTATAGCTATAGTTTCATTAAAGCTGGTGATTTAAAAGGGCACTGAGTTAATATTTCCCTGGTGTATTAAGTTATTTGTAGCTATTGTGATATATTTTAAAACTTATTTTATGGTGGAAAAATAAGGTTATTTCAGCTCAGATAAATTGGCATATCAAATTGGATATTAAGTATTTATGTTATACTGTTTAACTAAACACTGTTAAAGGGACACTGAACCCAATTTTTTTCTTTCCGGATTCAGATTGAGCATGCAATTTTAAGCAACTTTCTAATTCCCTCCTATTATCAATTTTTCTTCGTTCTCTTGCTATCTTTATTTGAAAAAGAAGGCATCTAAGCTTTTTTTTGGTTCAGTACCCTGGACAGCACTTTTTATTGGTGGATGAAGTTATCCACCAATCAGCAAGGACAACCCAGGTTGTTCACCAAAAAAGGGCCAGCATCTAAACTTACATTCTTGCATTTCAAATAGATACCAAGAGAATAAACAAAAATTTGATAATAGGAGTAAATTAGAAAGTAGCTTAAAATGTCATGCTCTATCTGAATCACGAAAGAAAACATTTGGGTTAAGTGTCCCTTTAAGCTTAAGGTCCATACTCTGGTATTTTATTGTGGTATTTTAATGCGATTCATTGTGAGTAAAGTTAATTTTAAAGGTATATCTTTTATGATCTTTGTAAATAATATAACAGCATCAGCGTGTATAGTCGATTCACAATCTAGTCTCTTTTCTATATAAATATATTTTAATGTGTTTATAAATGTAACTAATCTCAAGAATTTAGGAATAAATATTAATTTCAATTGTTTCGCATATACATTTTAATTGGAGGTTGTTTTAAGAATAACAACAAATAAATTGTATTATAACCCTGGTATATACTGACAACACTATGGGCTAGAGTGGAACCCTATAGTTAGTGCGAGGAGCGTAAACGCGAGATTGTAATGTTCTTTATGCTCTAATCCATATTACAAGTGGTGCACTGTTTAAATTACCAGGAATTTGTTTACAAGAACTTGAGGCAATTTACATTGCCCAATGAAAGCTTTCATTCTATTGGCTTATATGAATATGAAAATCACACAATAGGAATACAATGGTACCTCCTATACAAAGGGGAACCTTGCATTCAAAATTCAGTGTGTGGCGGGATAGGGTTTTTTTTAACTTTTATTTATTTTTTGGCAGCAAAAGAGCTAAAATGTCCTTTTCGGGACAATTTTTAGAGTAGGTTTTTTTTTTTAGATAGCCTTTTTTTGGGGGGGTTACTAGTAGAATGGGGTAGTATTTATTTTATGCAATGGTAGATTTCTTATCTAACAGTTTTTTTTTCCCAGTTAAGATTATTTGTTTTTGTTTTTTTTAGTAACTTAGGGTGTGTTAGGTTAGGGGGGTTAGCTGGTTTAGATGTTAGTTGGTATTTTGCGATGAGGGTTGTAGCGGTTTAGGGGGTTAGTAGTGTAGTTTACAATGTGAGGGTTTATGGGTTAATAGTGTAGACTTGGTGGTGTGGTAGTTTAGGGGTTAATAGTGTAGTGGGGACCTAGTAATGTGGGGGTGCGGCAGTTTCAGTGTAAATAGTGTAGTGGGGACTTTACGGTGGGCTATATGCTCATTTAAGGGTTATTAGAGTAGGGGGCTATGTGTGTTTTTTCCCACTTTTCTCACTCCGTTGAAGTCTATGGGGTTAACGTGGTCACGATATTCCAACTTCGGCTGTGTGTGTGTGTGTGTTGGGTTAGCATACAATCATTATAAATTACTTTTCAACTTGTAATGCACTTTGACTGACGCGCGCAAAGAGCAGAAGTCAAACAAAGTTAGCATGCGAGCATACCGCTCCTCTCGTAAACTAACCCTATATAATATAGTGTAATGTATCACACATATGACTGGAGATTTCCAGCCATATATGTGTGTAGTATTTTATATTATAACACAATAAGAATGCCAGACCTTTTTGGCATCCTGCTTTACAAGAAAATATAAAAAGGAAATTTATTCTTACCTGATAAATTTGTTTCTTTTATGATACGATGAGTCCACGGATATCGCCTCCTGGTCAGCAGGAGGAGGCAAAGAGCACCACAGCAGAGCTGTATATATAGCTCCTCCCTTCCCTCCCACTCCAGTCATTCGACCGAAGTTAGGAAGAGAAGAGAAAGGCCAAGGTGCAGAGGTGACTGAAGTTTAACAAAAATAAAAATAAAGACCTGTCTCGAAAAAACAGGGTGGGCCGTGGACTCTTATCGTAAAAGAAACAAATTTATCAGGTAAGAATAAATTTCCTTTTCTTTTACAAGATACGACGAGTCCACGGATTTCATCCTTACTTGTGGGATACAATACCAAAGCTATAGTACACGGATGAAATGGGAGGGACAAGACAGGGAACCTAAACGGAAGGCACCACTGCTTGAAGAACTTTCCTCCCAAAAACAGCCTCAGACAAGGCAAAAGTATTGAATTTGGAAAATTTGGAAAAAGTGTGAAGAGACGACCACGTTGCAGCTTTGCAAATCTGTTCAACAGAAGCATCATTTTTGAATGCCCATGAGGAAGTCACAGCTCTAGTGGAATGAGCCGTAATTCGTGCAGGAGGCTGCTGTCCAGCAGTCTCATATGCAAACCGGATGATACTCTTCAGCCAAAATGAAAGAGGTAGCCGTAGCTTTCTGACCCCTACACTTCCCAGAAAATACAATAAACAGGGAAGATGATTGACGAAAATCTTTAGTGGCCTGTAAGTAAAAAACTTTAAAGCACGGACCACGTCCAAATTATGTAAGACGCTCCTTCTTAGAAGAAGGATTAGGACACAAGGAAGGAACAACAATTTCCTGATTAATATTATTATTAGAAACAACCTTAGGAAGAAAACCAGGTTTGGTACGTAACACCACCTTATCAGAATGGAAAATAAGATAAGGAGAATCACATTGTAATGCCGAAAGCTCAGAAACTCTGCGAGCAGAAGAAATAGCAACCAAAAATAAAACTTTCCAAGATAACAACTTAATATCTATAGAATGCATAGGGTCAAAACGGAACCCCTTGAAGAACATTAAGAACTAAATTCAAACTCCAAGGAGGAGCAATTGGTCTAAACACAGGCCTGATTCTAGTCAGAGTCTGACAAAAAGATTGAACATCTGGAAAATCTGCCAGACGCTTGTGTAGCAAAATAGCAAAATAGACAAAGCAGAAACTTGCTGACAACCCTTTCGCCAATCCTTGGAGAAAAGACAAAATCTTGGGAATCCTAACCCTACTCCATGAGTAGCCCTTGGATTCACACCAATAAAGATATTTACGCCATATCTTATAGGAAATCTTTCTAGTAACGGGCTTACGTGCCTGAATCGAGGTATCAATGACCGAATCAGAGAACCCTCGCTTAGATAAAATCAAGCGTTCAATCTCCAAGCAGTTAGCTACAGAGAAACTAGATTCAGATGATGGAAGGGTCCCTGAATGAGGTCTTTCCTCAATGGAAGCTTCCACAGTGGCTGAGATGACTTGTCCACCAGATCGGCTTACCAAGTCCTATGAGGCCACGCAGGAGCGATGAGGATCATCAAAGCCCTCTCCAAGTGGACCTGTTTTGTGAATAATCCCCTTCCTGTTTGGCGGAAGAGGGAACTCCCTTGAAATTTCAAAAGGAACGAAAATTACTCTGTCGCCCTCTCTGTTTGGACTTCTTATCCTGAGGGAGGAGATGACCCTAGCCTCCCGTAATGTCAGAAATAATCTCCTTCAAGTCAGGCCCGAACAGGGTCTTCCCCTTGTAAGGAATAGCCAAAAGCTTAGACTTGGACGACACATCCGCAGACCAAGACTTTAACCATAAAGCCCGACGTGCTAAGATGGCAAAGCCCAAACTCTTAGCCGCCAATTTAGTGATCTGCAGAGAAGCATCTGTAATAAACAAATTAACGCAATGTGTGCTCTAGTCACAAATAGGGGGCGCTAGTCTCAAAAAAATTGGCCACAAATGGGGCAAATCGTTCAGAGATTACAGCTAACTAGTAGTTGAATGCTATATTATCCTATTGAGGTTATGCAGTATTATTCTATTATAAATAGATATAGTAGCTATCTACAATGATCAACTAAAGATGATTTCGATATAATTCTGTGATGATGGTGCGTTATTATACAATGATAACAAAGAATTATAATACAGATTGTATATACGATACCATAATCTAATGAGAGATTCAAATATAGATAATCATAATAGTAAAAGTCCTCTTTGTAATAAGAATGGATTAGTGTTCAGGATTGCTGCCTCCTCTCCACTGGCGGATCCAGGTATACTAGACAAAATATATAAAAGGAACAGAGGGGCGCTTCATGTGTAGTATCATCAAGATAAAGAGTAAAATTCAAATCAGAAGCCAAATGTGTACTCACATATCCCAGGAGCACACTTATGTGCTGGTAGTGACAGGCTGTAGATTTAGACAGGTGTAACAGCTCACCCCCAACCAAAGCAGTTTCTTGGTATTAATGAACTGGAAAAACAACAAGAAGGCATGCACTACATGTGCGGATCATCCAGGATACAATAGCAATAATTCTAATGTGTTTCCACAAATGGGTACTCACATTTAGGGCAAGCACACCAATGTGCTGGTAGGAACAGGCTGGCAATTTGGAGAGGTATGTCAGCTCACCTCTTGAGCTCCCAGCTGAAAACTGTGTCCAGAGTATAGCAACTCCACAAAATGATGATAAGATGTATAAGGCAGGTAGGATAATAGGATGAATATGTCCACTCAAAATGGTGATAGAATAAAAACAATTTTTATTTAAAAACAAGATTAATAAAATAACACCGTAGTGTTAAAAAAGTGGACCCAGGGTGGTCACAGGATGTATTATCATATGCCTGAAGAAACTGTTGTATAACCGAGAAACGCGTTGCATGTCAAAGGGGGTCACTGTGACCAGCCTGGGTCCACTATGGTGTTATTTTATTAATCTTGTTTTTAAATAAAAATTGTTTTTATTCTATCACCATTTTGAGTGGACATATTCATCCTATTATCCTACCTGCCTTATACATCTTATCATTTTGTGGAGTTGCTATACTCTGGACACAGTTTTCAGATGGGAGTTCAAGAGGTGAGCTGACATACCTCTCCAAATTGCCAGCCTGTTCCTACCAGCACATTGGTGTGCTTGCCCTAAATGTGAGTACCCATCTGTGGAAACACATTAGAATTATTGCTATTGTATCCTGGATGATCCGCACATGTAGTGCATGCCTTCTTGTTGTTTTTCCAGTTCATTAATACCAAGAAACTGCTTTGGTTGGGGGTGAGCTGTTACACCTGTCTAAATCTACAGCCTGTGACTACAAGCACATAAGTGTGCTCCTGGGATATGTGAGTACACATTTGGCTTCTGATTTGAATTTTACTCTTTATCTTGATGATACTACACATGAAGTGCCCCTCTGTTCCTTTTATATATTTTGTGTAATAAACAAATTAGCTAACTTAAGAGCTTTAATTTGATCCTGAATCTCTTCCAAGGGAGTCTCTGTCTTAAGAGACTCCTCTAGAGCATCAAACCAGAAAGCAGCCGCACTGGTCACAGTAACAATGCAGGCCGCCGGTTGCAAAAGAAATCCCTGGTGGACGTAAACCTTCTTAAGAAGACGCTCTAACTTCTTATCCATAGGGTCTTTAATGGCACAACTACCCTCGATATAAATAGTAGTTTGCTTGGCCAGGGTAGAAATAGCCCCCTCTACTTTAGGGACCGTCTGCCAAGAATCCCTAATTGCGTTGGCTATAGGATACATCTTTTTAAATACAGGCGAAGGAGAAAAAGGAATACCAGGTCTTCCCCATTCCTTTGCAATAATCTCTGAAGTCCTTTTAGGAACTGGAAAGACATCTGAGTAAGAAGGAACTTCCAAATATCTGTCTAACTTACTCAATTTCTCTGGCGGGACTATGATTGAGTCACAGTCATCCAAAGTAACCAACACCTCTCTCAGTAATAAACGGAGGTGTTCAAGCTTAAACCTGAAGGAAACCACATCAGGATCAGTCAAGGGCAAAGCACTCCCTGCTTCAGAGAGTTCACCCTAAAAGAGTACCTCCAACTCAGAGCCCCTGGAGGGTGCATCCGCAATCGCCACCACGGAATCAGTGGCATACGTGCCCACATAGGTGTCCCTTCTTGTACGCTTGTCGTGCGAAATAGGAAGGTTGGATAACGCATCAGAAAGCGTAGAGGACATCACTGCAGCAATGTCTTAATGTAAATGCTACAGATACTGGGGAAATACATGACCCTGCTTGTGTGGGCGTTAAGGGCTGTGACGCTTGAGGAGAAAGCTGCGGCATACCTTGCATCCCTTCTATAGACTCCTGAGAAGCATCTGCCTTAGGTAAAGGGTTATCAAAAATTCTGTCTCTATAATGTAAGGCCCTCTCACAACAGGAGGGTCAAAAAGGAACCGGAGGTTCCACAGTGGCATTCAAACACATAGAGCATGCTGCAGTCTGGATATCTGAATCCATACTAACAGAATAAGGAAAAATTTAATTTTTATTTTATAATTTTTGAATAAAAATAAATACCCAATTAATGGTCAAACAAATAACAAAGGGAAAGGATTGACAGTACAATATAAATTCTTATAGTAATGTCCCTTTAAAAAGTAAAATGGGGGGGCGGAGCTAGCAGCCATTAGGAGCAAACGTGTCTTTGCTTAGCTCCAGGGCCTAAACTTGATAAGAAGCGAGTATCCGGTATCCTCATCTACGCTTGCCACGTGGAATATGTAAGTGCGCAACTACCCATATCACAGTCTCTATATACAGGCCCTCAATACACAGTGGGTTGCCAGATATGTGACTATACCACTACTTGCAAGTCAGAAGAGACATTTGTAGACTGCATGCACATAACACTGCAGGAGTAACAGTTTAAAGAAGCAGCTACAGAGATGGACATTTACTGCTAAACTAATCTCTCTCCCCTCCATTTCCTGCTGAACTGTGTGTCAGCAGGTCATATCCCACTGTCCCTATCCATCTTTGTCCAGTGAGGACACTTGCCCTGGGGAGAGGGGGCAAAGCAGGCAGTAGAGCTGTTGACAACCACACTTGAGATCTGTCTCAGTATATCCAGGAAGGAAAAACACATGCTGATCTGTGAGATGTAAAGTCTATTTAAAGCTGTATGTCTATGCAGTTTGACAGAAACATAATGCTTTGGCTAATACAATAACCTTGTACTGTCAATGATTCAAAGCCCTGATGTCTGGGTTAACCCTTAACCTTGCTTCTATCTATGAGATCTGACACCTGATGGGGGCAATATAACTGGAGTGAGTGAAGAGTCTAGATGACTATATGGAGCTAGATGGTCACTAAATAAAGATGGTCATACTTAGCTAATTCACAGAGGTTCAGAAAATTGCATATCCTACTGATTGAGAAGTGAAAGAGTTGGATTTTGTACTACCACGCTAAAGATTCAGTGCTCCTTTTACTATACGGTGTAGCTTTGTTGTTGCAGCATTCATTGGGGCCCATTTAACAAGCTCCGTAGGGAGCTTGTGGGCCCGTGTTTCTGGCGAGTCTTCAGACTCACCAGAAACACCAGTTATGAAGCAGCGGTCTAAAGACCGCTGCTCCATAACCTTGTCCGCCTGCTCTGAGCAGGCGGACAGACATCACCGCAATTCAACCCGATCGAGTACGATCGGGTTGATTGACAGCTCCCTGCTGGCGGCCGATTGGCCGCGAGTCAGCAGGGGGCAGCGTTGCACCAGCAGCTCTTGTGAGCTGCTGGTGCAATGCTGAATACGGAGAGCGAATTGCTCTCCGTATTCAGCGAGGTCTGGCGGACCTGATCCGCACTGTCGGATCAGGTCCGCCAGACCTTATTAAATATAGGCCAATATGTCTTACAGGAAAAATACCAAGCAGGACAAAGGAATGAAATCCTTGTCTATGGACACCTTTTTCAAAGCATCCAGGACAAATAGATCTCAAGAACAGGTCTCGGTGGAGGGAATGGAATCTGAAAATGAGGAGGGCTCTGAAGATATGACCCCTGTGACTAGGGCAGATCTCCAAACTTTGGTGTCTAAGCAGGACATAGCTTCCAATTTTGAAAAACTGTTGGAGAAAATGGATAGTTTTCAAGCTACAGTCTCCAGTAGTCTTACTGATATCAAGAACGAGATCTCGGAGATGGGGAACCGTGTTGATTCACTAGAATCGGCTACAGAGGAAATGGGTGAAGAGGTTAGGGCAGTGTCACAGGTCCTGGCATCCCAGCAACAAACAATAACGGAATTAGAGCAGAAACTAGAAGACATGGAGAACAGAAGCCGGCAGTCTAATATTAGGCTCAAAGGAATTCCTGAGACAATAGGTGCTGAGGACCTGCCCAGCTATCTTCAGCAATTGTTCCATGTCATCTTAGGGACATCAACAGACTCTGATTATCCAATAGAAAGAGCTCATAGAGCCCTTAGAGCCAGGCCCAAGCCTGATCAACCCCCAAGAGATGTGATTATCAAACTCCTCCGATTCCCAGATAGAGAAAAGATACTGCTGGCATCAAGACAAAATCCCACATTTAAATTCCAAGGGAATATAATCCAATTTTTTCAAGACCTCTGTGTTAAAACCCTACAGAGACGAAACGCTCTTAGACCACTTACTCTTCTGCTAAGGAAGAATCATATCCCATACAGATGGGGCTTTCCTTTTGCACTATATGTGGTGCGAAATGGTAGAACAGCTACTATCAAGACCGTAGCGGAGATTCCGGACATCTGTAAATTTTTGGATCTAGAACCGCCTGATACCCGGGCTGAAGGGACATCGTCACATCCATCGGATTCATCTCAACTCCGGGCAAAGCCCCAAAGGCCAAAATGGAAGAAAGTTACTAAGAAAAAGGGCAAGACCTGAAGTTTCCAGACAGAAGAGAAAGGTCCTGCTGGAGAGTACCTTTGCTCTCTAATGTAAAATTTGGAACTTGTCCAACCTTGATACCCCCTAAGAGGACGGAGGGACTAATCAGGTACGAGGTACAAGGGACCATGAAGAGTTCTTCACTCATTGTAAGTTGCAATATGTTAAGAGTTTGTTAGATTTGCATATCAGAAATATATTGTGTTTGTTTTGATATATGTTTACTCAAACAAGTTTATGTCAATACTTGTTACTATTTTTATTGATGATTGTTGTTGTTTTAATGCATGGTTTGTGAAATACTGTACAAGGATTTTATATACATCAACAAAGGTTGAAATGTTGGAGCTCCATAGAGTATCAAGGGCTTCCTAGAAAGAGAGGTGGGAATGTTATTCGTAAACATAGTGTAGTCAGGGAACAAGCTATACACCTTACCTTAATTCAGTCACCCTGGGATGTTGATTCCAGAGCTAGATTTAGAAAGAGTCATAGTTACACCCATTGCAGTGCCATTACCTAAGATAGTGCTGATCTCGCATAATGCGAGAGGTTTAAATACTGACATAAAAAGGACAGCCATGACAAATTATAGAAGGTTGAAAGCCACTATTGTTTACCTTCAGGAGACCCATTTCCTCGAGAATACTATCCCTAAATACTGGGCAAGAGATTTTCCAATGCAGTATCATTCTGCACTAGATTCGAAAAAGAGGGGAGTCTCTATTGTAATACATTCCTCAATACCGTTCACACATAGAGAAACTATATCAGATAAAGAAGGCAGATACCTTCTGGTATTTGGACGAATAGGGGAGGTAGAGATACTTCTGTGTAATGTATATGCTCCCAATGAGCAACAAGACAAATTTTTTAACACCATCTCCGACATGTTGACTGGTTGGTCCAGAATGCGAATAATTGTAGCTGGAGACTTCAATGTGGATCTTCAGTCACTGACAAAACAGACCCTTACTTTGCAATCAAAGAAAAGACAGAGACAAAGTGTAGTTGCTAGAAATATCTTAGGACTACTCAACCAACATACATTACATGACACCTGGCAGGCATTGAACGGGGGGGAACGGAGACACTACTTTCTATTCTTCAGCTCATAATAGCTACACAAAGATAGACTATATATTCACTAGCCAGATTTTGCAACCTGCTATACAATCCATAGATATCCACCCTTGTGTGTGGTCGGATCACTTGATTGCACAAATTAGCTTTGGCGACTTCTCAGACCCAAAAAGAATAAAAACATGGACATACGACTCATCCTGTGTTAAACACCCACCTGTCAAAACCAAACTTCTTAATTGCTTGAGAGAATATTAGCAGATAAATGTAGACTCCACATAGAATCCGATCACACCCTGGGCTGCGCACAAAGCAGTAATTAGGGGAGTATTAAATTAAGGAAAAGGTTTTACATAAAAAACAAACTGATCACCTTATAAAACAACTAAATATGGAAATCAGTTCCTTAGAGAAGACACAAAGTGACTAAATCAGAGGCCACACTAATTCAGCTTATCAATAAAAAACAAACCCTACAATCCCTGCTAAATGACCAGTCCATACGAGCTGCGCATAGAATGAAAACAAATTATTTTATTTTTGCTAATAAACCTGATAAATATCTAGCGAAAAAAATTAGTGATAGTTATCAAGCCCTATCTATACCACATATTCAAAACACTAATGGTCAATTAACTTCCCATCCTCAGGAAATCGTTGATACATTTGCCCAATTCTATAGTGAGTTATATGATGGCACTAAGGTGCAACATACTCCTGCGACGCAGGAAATATTTGACTCTTTCTTACAGAAAGCAAATATGACGCTGATAACTGAAAAAAATAGAGCAACCTTAAATGCTAAAATCACTAGGGCAGAGGCTATTAAAGACCTTAAGCCAGGCAAGGCCCCGGGACTTGATGGGTTTTCGGGGAAGTACTATAAGACATTTAAAGATATCTTGATCCCTCACTTAGTAGTGTTTGCAAACCACATAATGGAAGGGAGACAGATTCCTACAGATCTTCTCAGAGCCAAGATAGTGGTAATACCGAAACCAGGGAAAAATCCTCATCTATGCGCTAGCTATAGGCCAATTTCTCTTATCAATCAGGATCTTAACATAGTAACGAAAATTTTAGCTAATAGATTGAAACATGTTTTACCCACTATTATACATCCTGATCAGGTGGGCTTCATTAAAGAGAGGGAGGCCCCAGATAATATCCGAAGGATGGTGTCGGTGATAGATTTTCTACGTGATCGGGGAGTGCCTTCTCTGATCCTGTCTCTGGACGCAGAGAAGGCATTCGATAGGGTCGATTGGAAATATATGTTAGCATTAATGAAAGCCCTGGATTTTGAAGGGAGATTCCTAAAAGCCGTTGAGGGTTTATACTCAACACCCACTGCACATGTCAGAGCCATAGGACACCAATCAGAAAGAGTGTGCATTCTTAATGGAACGAGACAGGGTTGTCCGCTTTCACCTTTAATTTTTGCCTTGTGTATTGAGCCATTGGCAGCTTATATACGCAACTGTCCAGACATAAAGGGATTAGAGATAGGGAAGGTGCATCATAAAATTACGCTGTTCACGGACGTGTTGCTCACCATTTCGAGCCCACTGAAGTCGTTACCCTTTGTATATCAAACAATACAATAATTTTTTCAGATATCTGGATATAAAATTAATGCTGAAAAATCTGAGGCGCTCCCTTTGTCCATACCAAAACATACCATTAAATTAATCGAGGCAAATTTGGATTTTAAATTGGTACCAGAAGGCCTAAAATATTTGGGAATCGCATTAACTACACATTCGTCAAAATTATATGCGACAAACTATCTACCCTTGTTCAAGACAATTAGATCAGATTTAGGGAAATGGAGGAAAATGGGATTCTCTTGGTATGGGAGATTGTTGGCTGTTAGGATGACAATTCTGCCCAGAATTCTATATCTATTCAGAGTGCTTCCAATTAAAATTAACACTTCAGACCTAGATAGCCTTCAGAGAGATATCGATAAATTTTTAAGAGACAATAAACATTCGAGAATTCCAAACCACTTATTAGCCAGGCACAGACAAGTGGGAGGGGTGGGTGCCCCTAATTTAAAGGACTATTATATGGCGGCGAGATTGGCCCAAAATTCCATTCTTGGCAGAAGACAAAATGATGTTCTCTGGCCTGTCTTAGAGGCGGAAATGGTAGGGCAGGAGACTCCAGACAGCATTCTTTGGAATGTTTAGCTATATAAAGGCCAAGATACATATCAAAATACGGCTACACAACTTGCTAGACAGCAGTGGATTTCAGCCTGTCAGTCAGGGATATTGTTCCCTAAACATTCATTGGCAATGCCCTTAAAATACATAACAAACAAGGAATTTAGACTTTAAATCAAGAAATGGGAAAACAAAGGGTTGTATAGAGTGGCAGATATGCTACTTCAGGGTAAGCTGCTGATGTTTATACAACTTCAACAAAAAGTAGAACCCTTTCCACTACACTGGTTCCTAGATCTTCAAATAACCTCAGCTATACACACATACCTAGCTAGGAACAAAGAACACACCCGACAGAGGACACTAGAACACTTATGTACAGTCTCAACTAGACCCAAAAAAGCGATCTCCAGACTATATATATATCTCTATTCAAGAAACTAAAACCTACTCTAAAACCTCGAGCAAAAAAGGATGTGAGAAGCACTCGAGTGTCAGCAAGAAAAAACATTTATTGGACAGTTCCAAATGTCACAAACGCAAAGTGAGGAGTGAATACTCCTAGGTAAAATGCAGAGCAAAGTGTACAAAAAAGGTAAGTGCAGGGGCACTAGAACAAACGGCTTACGCGTTTCGACCTAAGCCTTACTCATAGCCATATGATGTTAAAATGGGAAGCAGACATTGATAGGGAGTTTGAGACAACGCAGTGGAACGACACATTATATCAGGCTAGTAAAGGCCTTATTAGTGCAGACTTGAGAGAATATCTTAAAAACATCCTTTAGATGGTATCTGACTCCGACAAAGACAGCTCATATGGGAAAAGGGAGTTCCAACTATTGTTATAGAGGCTGCAGAGTAGTGGGATCATATATCCACATGTGGTGGGATTGCCCTAAGGTCAAGGGAATTTGGCAGAAGTTATCCTCCTTGTTGAGTACAGTGCTGAACGAGCAGATTGCCCTCACTCCAGCATTACTGCATGAGAGTGTCCCACGTCTGAACAAATACATCAATACCTTTATTAGAATCCTATGCACTACAATAAGAATAGCCATAGCTAAATATTGGAAGACGGAAATACCGTCTTGGACAGAGGTATTGGCCAGAATTCAGATGATATATCCGATGTATGAGTCAGCTTCATTTATAGAAGAGACAGAGCATGTGTTTCAGAAGGTTTGGTTTTATTGGATAGTGGAGAGTATTAATAAACTGAAACAAAATGTTATTTAAAAAAGGGTTGAGGTGGTGATTAGGGAATAGGCTATCTCAGGGAGAAATGAAAAAGAGGAGTTAGACAGAGAAATGACTTACTCAACCAATGTATAAAAAAATTAAGCTAGATGTGAAAATACTGATTAGCTACGCAGATGATGAAATGTACAGGGATACCTTGTAAAACCATGCTCTATGTATACTCTTTTTTGATTTTTCTTTTTTCTTTTGTTGGTTTATTGTTATTATGTTACTATTAAAAGGTAAAATGTATGTAGGGGTCATACCCCCCATGTTAAGATTTTCTCTATTGTTGGTAATATACCTAGAGAGACATAAGGAGATTGATAGAGGGAAATTATAATGAAAACAAGTTACTCCTCCACATTCTATGAAGAAGTCTGTGTCACCAGCATTGGTTAAAGTCTTTGAAAGAAATGTTATGGACGACTTCATGACAGCACTCAGGATAGTTTGTATGCAGACTCTTAAGAAACTTAATGATACAAAGAACTTTTTTTTGGGTGGGAATTGCCTCGACTAAGATTTTTTATGATATTTGAAATTTGTACATAGTGATGTGGTATATTCTCATGGTAAAATGTATGTAAGCTTTCTGATTTTATTGGTGGAGGAGTGAGGTTAATAAAAATTATTTCACCTAAAAAAGTAAAAATGACAGAAAAATTTCTGAAGCACAGAAAAAAAAACGTTAATCAACTTCTGTGCACTAGAGCACCTCGCCTCAACAGCTCCGCTGAGGTGCCTACCTTCCCACACGGTCCGCCGATCCTTCTAGGCACAAAACAGGAAGTCAGGCAACAACACCTAAAACCGATTGCTTTATTCTGCAAACCATGCGGTTAAGGTGCCACTTGCAATGTCTGCGCGAACAGCCGTCTTCCTGGATAAGAAACTTCGCGGCTACAGTACAAAGGGTGCCAAAAGAACAAACCCCGCCCATCGTGGGAACGACCTAAGACCTAGCCAGGATCGGCAAAAAAAAAAGTCTAACACAGCCGTGTACCGGAGTTTAGCATCACACTCCAAACATACTCTCCCAGCGTCAGCCCCAAGTCCCCTTGTTTAAGGACCCAGTAAACAGTACCCGGTACATAAAAACAATCATGTCAGTGTATCTAGGCCAACGTTAATAAAGGCCAGTACAGTCTGAGAAAATAAAGCATAATATCGGTTAACATTGTCCCATGATAACCCACACCCTGTTACTAGAACAGCCCTTCCTGAGCCCATAGTCCCCAACAGATTAGGCATGCACAGTCAATTCTGAGATATGCTGCAAGCCCCAGAAATAAAGACTGCACTTACCTCTATGCTGAGTAACAGCATGAAAGTTTCACAGCTCCAAGAGGTCTTTTCTCCTGCAGCTCTGTGAACACATAAGGGCCTCAGTTAATATTCTCTGAAACCATCAACATAAGGGCAGCACAAGTATGGGAGGCGCAGTGAGGCAAAATCCCACCAGTTCCCATTGCTTTAAAGCCACCTGTAGCTCTACTCTAGAGGCTGACAAGGAATACGGCTACACCCTATAGTAAAATAGCACACTTTGGTACCATTTTAAAAATAAAAAAAAACTCTTGAAGAATCTAAACTAACACCTCACTTTACCTCTTCCTATCACTAACACAGGCAAAGAGAATGACAGGAGTGGGAGGGAAGGGAGGAACTATATATATAGCTCTGCTGTGGTGCTCTTTGCCTCCTCCTGCTAACCAGGAGGCGATATCCCACAAGTAAGGATGAAATCCGTGGACTCATCGTATCTTGTAAAAGAAATAAGTCTATTTATTATCTTTGACAATGTTTTCAATAATTGCAATATTTTGGACATTGTATCTGGAATGTAATGCCCAGCAAAGCATATTACAAGCCACTTGTAAGGTTCTGTGACCTTATCTAAAAGGCATCTTATCATGGAACTGATCTGTAGTTTGTAAAATCTGAATTACCTACTTGGTGTTACATAATACAACATATCATCTTGGTGAGGACGTATGAAGTGTATTTGAGCATATGGGTAGATGCACAATTCTCTAAGTTAAAGAGAACTGCTAATAGTTTTTAAAATGAATCTGCATGAGTGAATATCCCACAAACGCTAATGGTTACCTCTTCACATGCTTTATTCCAATCCATCTTCCAAACAAAAAAGAAAAAGAAGGAAGCTTGCAGGAAAACACAGATAATCATCCCAGACCACAGCCCTGTAATACAGAAAAATGCAATGTTGTTTATATCACTATACAGCAGACATGATGATTAAATGCAAGATTTAACCAATAAACTAACATGGAAATAAAGTGCAGAAACCTGCAGCACCAAACTACAGTTGTGGCTGAAGTGGGAGGTAGGCTCTGATGAAGCCCCTATACTTCTCTTCCAATTACCTTTTTCAAACTCCCTGTCTCCTTCGTAAATCATATGTCATATCCATGACGATAGAAGGGTAGTGCTAGTTTTATAGCAATCACTTCCCTATTGAATTTACTATAGAAAGAGGCTCCAAAGTAGCCATGAGCATTTAAAAGGGACAGTCTACTTGAAAATTGTTATTGTTTAAAAAGATAGATAATCCCTTTATTGCCCATTCCCCAGTTTTGCATAACCAATACTTTTTATATTAATACACTTTTTCACCTCTATGATTACCTGTATCTAAGCCTCTGCAGACTGCCCCTTACCTCAGTGCTTTTTACAATCTTGCATTTTAGCCAAACAGTGCTGGTTCTTGCATAACCATTATTCTCCATGGGAGTGACCACATTGTTATCTATATGACACACATGAACTAGCACTGTCTGGCTGTTGTAAAAGATTTAAAAAGCTTATAAAAAAGCACTGAGATAAGGGGTGGCCTGCAGGGGTTTAGAAAAAGGCAAACTTAGAGGTTATAAAGGTCATTAAAAGGAACAGTCTACTCCAGAATGTTCATAGTTTAAAAAGAAAGATAATCCCTTTATTACCCATTCCCTAGTTTTGCATAACCAACACGTTATAGTAATATACTTTTTACCTCTGTAATTACCTTGTATCTAAGCCTCTGCAGACTGCCCCCTTATTTCTGTTCCTTTGACAGACTGGCATTTTAGCCAATCAGTGCTGACTAAATAACTCCATAATGTTATCTGGCACACATGAACTAGAGCGGTCTATCTGTGAAAAACTGTAAATATGCACTGAGATAAGAGGCAGCCTTCAAGGACTTAAAAATGTGTTTATGAGGCTACCTAGGTCTAGCTTTCAACAAAGAATACCAAGAGAATAAAGCAAATTTAATGATAAAAAGTAAATTCGAAAGTTGTTTAAAAAATTGCATACTCTATCTGAATCATGGAAGTTTCATTTTGACTAGACTGTCCCTTTAATATAACGATGTTGGTTATGCAAAGCTGGGAAATTGGTAGTAAAAAGGCGTTATCTACCTTTTTAAACAATAAAAAAAAAAAAAATCAAATAGACTGTCCCTTTAAGTAAGCATAAGAGACCCACAAAAAAATAAATTTATGCTTACCTGATAAATTATTTTCTTTCAGAATGATGATGTCTACAGTCCTCCATAACATATGGTGTATATTTCCCGCCACTAGGAGGAGGTCAAGAACCCATATCAGAGCATAAAATCCCTCCCACCTCTCTCTTAGTTTAAAGTATAGTCGAGCAGAAAATAGGAAAAACATATAAACAAAGCAGGGTCTGTAGAGGTGTCAGAACTGCCGGCCAAAAATGTAAACGGGCGGGGCCTGTGAACCATCATTCCGAAATTAAATAATTTATCATCAGGAAAGCATAGATTTTGTTTTCTTTCATAAAATGATGATGGTCCACAGTCCACCATAACATATGGGATTAATACCCAAGCAGATGGTCTGTTACGGAAAAGGGTGGGACAATTATTCTGGTAGTTCTATTTAGTTGACACTGCGACCTGAAGGACTTTACTGCCAAAAGCTGCTTGCTTTTATACAAGTATATAAACACTAATATATATATATATATATATATATATATATATATTTATATATGTATGTATATATGTATATAACAGTACATGAAGTACATCACTGTAAAGAACATTCCAAAGAGCAGTATAGAGAATGTCCAACATAAAAAAAAATCCCATGTAATGTATATATGTACATAAAGCGGTGTACTCCCATCAGGTATTGTACATAGCACAGATAGTTATAATAAATAATAATGGCATCATATGCCATTATGTTTAGTGTAATATATAATTGCACATATAGTAAATTGGGTACACCGTAGATCACATAATTATGTGCTGAGGTGTACAGCTGCCTAAAGATCTTCGGAAAAACACCTGCATAGAGGATGTTATCAAATCTGGACCATTAGGAATGGTTTACATACAGCATATAGTACCTTATCAGCAGAAAGTTTAATAACAGAATGAAACTCAATAATAGCCACAAAATATGCTGCCATAGCCTTGCTAGCTATTCTTACACTCAGAGGTAAAATGAATAGGAGCCTCCTGGGCAACATACATAGTACATTATTCCTTAGGGAAAGTAGGAAGCTGCAGCTGATTTGCATGCACAATTTGAGGCATACAGCTCAAAAAGAGTAGATTGACCTGACATAGTGGAACAGACTTGCAAGCACATATAATGTATGTACAAGTAGGGTTATCAGTAAATGATTCCTCTTATGTGTTAACATTGATATCAGTGGGGACAGATTCAGTGTGTTCCATAGTATGTAATGGTAGGATAGAGACACCGTGACCAGACATGCACAAACAATAAATGGTAGAGAACCCTCTACACTAATTTCAATAACCCCTCTGACACCTTAATTGAAACTGCACTGTAATAGTGAAAGTACACTTACAATCTCCCAGGCTGCAGACTTTCAGCCCAAGTAACCCCTTGGCAGCTCATGTAAGGGAAAGTGCAGATAGGGTAAGAAAATAAAAAATTACTACCCAAAGTTTTCTGAGCTGTTTTTCTGCCCAGTTACAGCTCCAGACTGAAGAAGAGGGAAGCTGAGGGGTGGGGCTACAGCCAGGTGAAATGCCAGTTCCTCAGTAAAAGGTTTTAGAGTGATTAATATAAGTATAGTATGTGCACAAAGAATAATACAGCCTCAGAATCTTAAATAAAATGCCCCCCATGCTAACCGGATTGTGCACTAACAAACCACTAACTGCATAGAGCAGTTAGCGGTTTTCTTAAAGGGCCAGGCACATATTTTAAATAAAGTAACCAAAATGGTTCCCCAGAGCTGCCAGAGGGCTGTTAATGGGCTCAGTCTTGCCTGGCCGTCTCCTTGACAAGGATAGGACCAAGAGGGACCTGAGAAAAAGTGTGTCATGAGGAGTGCAATCCAAAACCCCTGGCTATGCTGTACCTGTGCCAGAGTACCTATAAATAGCCTCGGGGCTGTGTGTGTGTGTGTGTGTGTGTGTGTGTGTGTGTGTGCTGTGGTAAGTCAAGTACATTAAAGGGACACTGAACCCAAATTTTTTCTTTTGTGATTCAGATAGAGCATGTAATTATAAGCAACTTTCTAATTTACTTCTATTATCATTTTTTCTTCGTTCTCTTGCTATCTTTATTTGAAAAAGAAGGCATCTAAGCTAAGGAGCCAGCAATTTTTTGATTCAGAACCATGGACAGCACATTTTTATTGGTGCTGTCCAATCAGCAAAGACAACCCAGGTTGTTTACAAAAATGGGCCGGCATCTAAACTTACATTCTTGCTTAACAAATAAACATACCAAGAGAATAAAGAAAATTTGATAATAGGAGTTAATTGGAACGTTGCTTAAAATTGCATGCTCTAATTAACTCCTATTATCAAATTTTCTTTATTCTCTTGGTATGTTTATTTGTTAAGCAAGAATGTAAGTTTAGATGCCGGCCCATTTTTGTAAACAACCTGGGTTGTCTTTGCTGATTGGACAGCACCAATAAAAATGTGCTGTCCATGGTTCTGAATCAAAAAATTGCTGGCTCCTTAGCTTAGATGCCTTCTTTTTCAAATAAAGATAGCAAGAGAACGAAGAAAAAATGATAATAGAAGTAAATTAGAAAGTTGCTTATAATTACATGCTCTATCTGAATCATGAAAGAAAAAAAAATTGGGTTCAGTATCCCTTTAAGTAGCACACCCTCCACCGACATACTGTACCTGGCATGTCAAGGCAGCTGCAGCAGTATACAGAGAGCCCATACAGTGCAGGTACGGTTACCGCCCAGGATATCTGTAGGTAGGAAATACCTGTGTCCCACAGGGAGAGGCTAAGGACGAGTCCCTGCAATGCCTGTGGATAGTTATGGCTGACGTCCCATATGTAAATACTGTGCACATAACATGTTATTCATATGTCCCAGTATCATTCACCTGCTGTAAAGTTTCACTTTTGTCTTCTTTTTGAATTATAATTCCCAGGGATTATGGGTTTTACATTGGTCTGAGCTGCCAAATCTAAATCCATAAGCAAGTAACTGGAAACACCTCAATTCTCAACCAACTCCTACGAGGCCAAGAACAAAACTAAAAAGGGGAGGTGGGAGGGATTTTTAGCTCTGATATGGGTTCTTGACGACCTCCTAGTGGCATGAAATCTATCCCATATGTTATGGTGGACTGTGGACCATCATTTTACAAAAGAAATACTGTTTATATTAAAGAGGGGATTATATTCTTTTAAATAAGGAGACTTATCCCCCTCTATGTAGCAGGTGACTGGACTGCAAAAGGGATTGCAATCATATGTCTTCTTGCTGATATTTAGGGTGCTCTGAGTTCTAAAAAGGACCCTAGCACTCCAATGAGTGTTATCACACTGGTATAATTATCAGTTATTTGTAGAGCGCCAAAAGATTCCACAGTGCTGGTAGGCTCCTTGGTGCAGAGAAATGACTCTGAAATGTTCAAGTGATATGAAGCCATCCAGGAAGATTTATCAGGTGGGCATTTGCTGACATAGGAAAGAAGGTGAGAGATATGGGATTTGGCTTATAAATCCACTGGAGCTGAACAATGACCAAGAAAATAGAAGTACATTGAGAAGAGCAGTGGTAATAAGATGTGAGGAAGAAACAGGCAGGGGCAGTGCAAAGGAAGTATACAGTAAGTGACTAGTTATAGAGATACAATTTGCACCAAGAAAGGGCTATTTCTGATATGGCAAGTCAACTATGGTTTTGCAGGAGAATGTGAACATTTTTTAAAGACATATCTTATAGGCACAGCAGTAGTAAGGTTATTTATGAGTGATGTTAATGACCATAATGTATAATGGAATCAAAATGACAAAAGATACAATTAAAAGTTAAAGTTACACGTGATAGCCTTTCCAGTAAACTTGTGACTAAAGTAAGTAGAAAAATTGCTAAATATATACTACAAATTTACTTAGCATTATGTAAATTTCACAACATGAAACAAAATATTATTTAA
This sequence comes from Bombina bombina, assembly GCF_027579735.1. Classification (NCBI taxonomy): domain Eukaryota; kingdom Metazoa; phylum Chordata; class Amphibia; order Anura; family Bombinatoridae; genus Bombina; species Bombina bombina. The sequence goes on along the minus strand of NC_069501.1, from coordinate 649,225,873 downwards.
GAAACACTCATTTGTATCATACCTAATACACCAAGTTTGACTGCAAACATCAGTGATATTCCTATGGGGAAACCAATGACGTAGTATCCTATAGCATTCATAATGGCTCCAATCTTTTGTTTTCCTGCTCCTCTTAATATTCCACCACAAGTGCACTAGGGAAAAGAAAAATATTTAGAACGGGAGCCCTTCAGCAGCAGTGAAGACCCTAAGTTATATACTGGACAGCAACGGAAACTATGTGAAGGAACTAGAGAGCTGTTATCTAGGTTGGATTTTTGCATGTTTGATGGACACTAGAACAGACTAACTCTACTCAGCACAATCCGGATCTTATTGTCTACAGCTTTCCATGGGGAACTTCCTTCTTCCTGTTTTCCTGGACTGCTGCCTCAAAATTGTGGTCATATAAAAATCATACTAGATACAGTCAGGAGGATATGAGCTTATACTACTTTTTGATCTGATCTTTCAATTCTCGATCTCCTTGTCCCTGCATCCCTTAAGCAAGAGGTCTTTATAAGAGTACACTCAATATTTATTATGATCTGTCGGTCTGATTTATAGCACAACCCATCAACCACGCTTGCTTCTACCCAACTTTCACTTATACATCCAGACAACTCAGCTTCTATTGCCCTTACTCCATATTAGCTTATTTTTGACTTAAAAACATTATTCATGAAACTGCAGATTCTTAATGTTTTTATTGGTTATCTAATATTTAGTATGCACTGTACTTCTGTAACATTGCATTATTACACATTTCAGTAAAACAGTTATGTTGCTATTGCGTTAGATGTCTCAGTAGAACCTGTTATAAATGATTATGCTCCCCAATATAGGTTAGCTCCTAATATATTAGTACATAGTTATTATACATGAGAGTATAGGCTCATAGAATGATTATGGTTTTTGAAATGTAAGAAGAAGACATTCTGGGTAATATGCACATCATTTTACCCTGCTATTATATTTATTTTTTATTGCAAATGTGAAAATGTGTTTGATTTCCCTGCAGGATATTAATATAGTTGAAAAAAGTGTTTAGTACCGCTGTCTCTTATGGGACATAGTTCTCTCTTGTGACTCCTGGTTAACGGTTTACAAGTTAAGAGAATATTATGAGTTGTGTAATAATTGTTTTCTTCATGCCCTTCTACTAGTGATCTCTAATTTATTAACACCCCTCATAATTGTATTACTATGTTTTTAATGATTAACCCCTAGAGTGCCAAACAGCAGGTTATTTTACATAATCTACAGACTAAAGGGGACATATTGCATGCTTGTTTTGGTAGATAAGAGGTAGTGCAGCCATAAAAAAAAAAAAAAAAAAAAAAAATCGGCCTTGTATTACAAGTGTCAGTAAGGCCTTCAACTTACATTTACCCCTTATTCATACAATCATTCTTACTGTGTGATTAATAATAATTACCTTCCCTTAAAGATGTTATGGTACTGCCAGTGTCTGCAACCAATTATTCATTACAAATACAATGTAAGGCCATGTCAGCTTAGTAGCTAAGCCTTCTATATGACTTAAAGGGACATGAAACCCAAACATTTTATATCATGATTCATATAGAGCATACAATTTAAAAAAAACTCTCTATACAGTGGGTATAAAAAGTCTATACACCCCTGTTAAAATGTCAGGTTTCTGTGATGTAAAAAAATGAGACAAAGATAAATAATTTCAGAACTTTTTCTACCCTTAATGTGAGCTATAAACTGTACAACTCAATTGAAAAACAAACTGAAATCTTTTAGTTGGAGGGAAGTAAAAATAAAAAAAATAAAATATGGTTGCATTAGTCAGCACACCCTTAAACTAATACTTTTTTTAAAGCACCTTTAAATTTGATTACAGCACTCAGTCTTTTTGAGTATGAGTTTTTCAGCATGGCACATCTTGACTTGGCAAGATTTGCTCACTCTTCTTTGCAAAAACACTCCAAATGGGTCGGATTGTGAGGGCATCTCCTGTGCACAGCCCTCTTCAGATCACCCCACAGATTTTCAATTGGATTCAGGTATGGGCTCTGGCTGGGCCATTCCAAAACTTTAATCTTCTTCTGGTGAAGCCATTCCTTTCTCGATTTGGATGTTCTTGATTTGAACCGTTCATAATTTCCTCTACCTAGACTAAGGCCCCGTTGCAGCTGAAGAAAAACAGCCCCAAAGCATGATGCTGCCACCACCATGCTTTACTGTGGGTATGGTGTTCTTTTGGTGATGTGCAGTGTTGTTTTTGCGCCAAACATATCTTTTGGAATTCTGGCCAAAAAGTTTAACCTTGGTTTCATCAGACCATAACACTTTTTCCTACATGCTTTTGGGAGACTTCAAATGTGTTTTAGCAAAATTTAGCCGGGCTTAGATGTTTTTCTTCATAAGAAAAGGCTTCCGTCTTGCCACTCTACCCCATAGCCCAGACATATAAAGAATATGTGCGATTGTTGTCACATGTACCACACAGCCAGTACTTACCAGATATCCCTGCAGCTCCTTTAATGTTGCTGTAGGCCTCTTGGTAGCCTCCCAGACCAGTTTTCTTCTTGTCTTTTCATACATTTTGGAGGGATGTCCAGTTCTTGGTAATGTCACTGTTGCGCCATATTTTCTCCACTTGATGATTACTATCTTCACTGTGTTCAATGTCATATCTAATGCCTTGGAAATTCTTTTGTACCCTTCTCCTGACTGATAACTTTTAACAATGAGATCCCTCTGATGTTTTGTAAGCTCCATGGCTTCTTCTGTAGGATGCAACTAAGAGAATGTCAGGAAAGACCTACTAGAACAGCTGAACTTTATTTGGGGTTAATCAGAGGCACTTTAAATGAAAGCAGGTGTGTACCGACTCCTATTTAACATGATTTTTAATGTGATCACTTAATTCTGAACAAAGCTACATCCCCAGTTATAAGAGGGTGTGCACACTTATGCAACCACATTATTTTAGTTTTTTTGTTTATTTCCCTCCACCTAAAAGATTTCAGTTTGTTTTTTATTGAGTTGTACAATTTATGTGTCACATTTTTTTACATCACAAAAACGTGACATTTTAACAGGGGTGTGTAGATTTTTTATATCCACTGTATACACACACACACACACTGATTGTCATTGGCTCCCCCATGTGCTCAGTTAGAAACCAGTAGTGCATTACTGCTCCTTCAACAAATGATACCAAGAGAATTAAACAAATTATATAATAGAAGCAAATTAGAAAGTTGTTTAAAATTGTATTCTCTATCATGAAATAATTTTTGTTGGGTTTCATGTCCCTTTAACTAACATTCGGCTAGATTACGAGTTTTGCTGTAAGAGCTGCTCGGTGCTAACTTGCAAGTTATTGTCACCGCTCACCTCCCTATAGCGCTGCTATTACAGGTGTTAGCAGGCAATAAAGTGAGCATAGAGCAAAATTTAGCTCCATACCGCACTCCAATACCAGCTCTGCTTTGAGCTGGTTTTACGTGCTCATGCACGATTTCCCCATAGACATCAATGGGGAGAGCCGGCTAAAAAAAAAAAAGCCTAACACCTGCAATAAAGGAGCGTAAAGCTCTGTAACGCTGCTCCATTGATTCCTATGGGGAAAGAAAATTTATGTTTACACCTAACACCCTAACATAAACCCTGAGTCTAAGCACCCCTAATCTGCCGCCCACGACATCGCCGCCACCTACATTACACTTATTAACCCCTACTATGCCGTCCCCGCCACCGCCGCCACCTACAGTACACTTATTAACCCCTAATCTGCTGCCCCTAACATCGCCGCCACCTACCTACATTTATTAACCCCTAATCTGCCGCCCCCAACGTCGCTGCCACCTATATTACAGTTATTAACCCCTAACGTAACCCTAACCCTAACACCACTAAGTTAAATATAATGAAAATAAATCTAAATAAAAATACTATCATTAACTAAATTATTCCTATTTAAAACTAAATACTTACCTATAAAATAATAGTTATATTGTAGCTATCTTAGGTTTTATTTTTGTTTCACAGGCAAGTTTGTATTTATTTTAACTAGGTAGAATAGTTAGTAAATAGTTATTAACTATTTACTAGTTACCTAGCAAAAATATACTATTTTACCTGTAAAATAAAACCTAACCTGAGTTACACTAACACCTAACCTTACACTACGATTAACTAAATTTTAAAAAAAAAACACTAATTACACCTAATCTAATACCCCTATCAAAATAAAAAAGCCCCCCCCCCCCCAAATAAAAAAAAACCCTAGCCTAAACTAAACTGCCAATAGCCCTTAAAAAGGGCCTTTTGCTGGGCATTGCCCCAAAGAAATCAGCTCTTTTACCTGTTAAAAAAAAAAAAAATACAAACAACCCCCCAACAGTAAAACCCACCACCCACACAACCAAACCCACCAATTAAAAACCTATCAAAAAAACCTAAGCTTCCCATTGCCCTGAAAAGGGCATTTGGATGGGCATTGCCCTTAAAAGGGCATTTAGTTCGTTCAGCCCAAACCTTAATCTAACAATAAACCCACCCAATAAAGCCTTAAAAAAAAAAAAAAAAACACTCTAACCCCCGAAGATCCACTTTTTGAAGACCGGACATCCACCCTCAACAAAGCGACAGAAGTCTTCATCCAAGCGACAAGAAGTCCTCAACGAAGCCAGGAGAAGTGTAAGGTTAGGTGTTAGTGTAACTCAGGTTAGGTTTTATTTTACAGGTAAATTTGTATTTATTTTAGCTAGGTAGCTAGTAAATTGTTAATAACTATTTATTTACTATTCTACCTAGTTAAAATAAATACAAACTTACCTGTGAAATAAAAATAAAACCTAAGCTAGCTACAAAGAAACTATTAGTTATATTGTAGCTAGCTTAGGTTTTATTTCACAGGTAAGTATTTAGATTTAAATAGGTATTATTTAGTTATTAATAGTAGGTTTTATTTAGATTTATTTTAATTACATTAAAGTTAGGGGGTTTTAGGGTTAGACTTAGGGTTAGGTATAGGGGTTAATAACTTTAGTATAGTCGCAGCGATTTTGGGGGCACCAGATTAGGGGTTAATATCAGTAATGTAGGTTGTGGCGATGTTAAGGACAGCAGATTAGGGGTTAATAATATTTAACTAGTGTTTGCAATGCAGGAGTACAGCAGTTTAGAGGTTAATATGTTTATTATAGTGTTGGCAATGTAAAGAGCGGTAGATTAGGGGTTAATAATTTTATTTTAGTTTTTGCAATGCGGGAAGGCTTTGGTTTATTGGTTAACCCCTTAACGACCAACGACGTATGGGGTACGTCCTGCAAAAAAATGCAGTTAATGACCAAGGACGTACCCCGTACGTCGTTGGTCTTTGAAAGCAGTGGAAGCGATCCTGATCACTTACAACTGCTTTCATGTTATAGCAGTGATGCCTCAATATTGAGGCATCCTGCTATAACATTTTTTAGCCGTCCGATGCAGAGAGCGCCACCCTGTGGCCCTCTCTGCATCGGCCATCAATGGCTATGTTCGTTGGTGGGTGGGAGCTGATCCAGGGAGGCGGGTGGGTGGCCATCGGTGGGAAGGGGGGCGGGATCGAGTGCGCGTGTGCGCGCGCGTGCACGTGAGCGGGTGCGCGGGTGCGCGCGCGGGAATGGGAACCCTACACTATGGAACAACAGGTAAGGTGTTACTTGGTGGGAGAGAGGGTGGGAACATTATACATTTTAACGATCTGGGAGGGTGGGAGGTTGGGGGTTGAGGGGGGGCAGCTACACTACAGAAAATAGTAGTTTTAAAATAATAAAATAAAAGATTTGATAAAAAACATTTGATTTCAAACTGGGTACTGGCAGACAGCTGCCAGTACCCAATATGGCGCATAATAAGGCAGAGAGGGGGGTTAGAGAGCTGTTTGGGGGGGGATCAGGGAGGTTGGGGGCTAAGGGGGGATCCTACAGAGCAGAATTATTATTATTTTTTTTTTTTTAAATCCCCAAAAACCTCTTATTTTAGTACTGGCAGACTTACTGCCAGTACTGAAGATGGCGGGGACAATTGTGTGGTGGGGGAGGGAAGAGAGCTGTTTGGGAGGGATCAGGGGGTGTGATGTGTCATGTGGGAGGTTGATACCTACACTAAAGCTAAAATTAACCCTACAAGCTCCCTACAAGCTCCCTAATTAACCCCTTCAATGCTGGGCATTATACACGTGTGGTGCGCAACGGCATTTAGCTGCCTTCTAATTACCAAAAAGCAAAGCCAAAGCCATATATGTCTGCTATTTCTGAACAAAGGGGATCCCAGAGAAGCTTTTACAACAATTTATGCCATAATTGCACAAGCTGTTTGTAAATAATTTCAGTGAGAAACCTAAAATTGTGAAAAATGTAACGCTTTTTTTTATTTGTTTGCATTTGGCGGTGAAATGGTGGCATGAAATATACCAAAATGGACCTAGATCAATACTTTGGGTTGTCTACTACATTATACTAAAGCTAAAATTAACCCTACAAGCTCCCTAATTAACCCCTTCAATGCTGGGCATAATACACGTGTGGTGCGCAGTGGCATTTAGCGGCCTTCTAAATACCAAAAAGCAATGCCAAAGCCATATATGTCTGCTATTTCTGAACAAAGGGGATCCCAGAGAAGCATTTACAACCATTTATGCCATAATTGCACAAGTTGTTTGTAAATAATTTCAGTGAGAAACCGAAAGTTTGTGAAACAATTTGTGAAAAAGTGAACAATTTTTTTTATTTGATCGCATTTGGTAGTGAGATGGTTGCATGAAATATACTAAAATGGGCCTAGATCAATACTTTGGGATGTCTTCTAAAAAAAAATATATACATGTCAATGGATATTCAGGTATTCCTGAAAGATATCAGTGTCCCAATGTAACTAGCGCTAATTTTGAAAAAAAGTGGTTTGGAAATAGCAAAGTGCTACTTGTATTTATTTCCCTATAACTTGCAAAAAAAAAACAAAGAACATGTAAACATTGGGTATTTCTAAACTCAGGACAAAATTTAGAAACTATTTAGCATGGGTGTTTTTTGGTGGTTGTAGATGTGTAACAGATTTTGGGGTTCAAAGTTAGAAAAAGTGTGTTTTTTTTCCATTTTTTCCTAATATTTTATAATTTTTTTATAGTAAATTATAAGATATGATGAAAATAATGGTATCTTTAGAAAGTCCATTTAATGGCGAGAAAAACGGTATATAATATGTGTGGGTACAGTAAATGAGTAAGAGGAAAATTACAGCTAAACACAAACACTGCAGAAATGTAAAAATAGCCTTGGTCCCAAACGGACAGAAAATGGAAAAGTGCTGTGGTCCTTAAGGGGTTAATAGGTAGTTTATGGGTGTTAGTGTACTTTTTAGCACTTTAGTTATGAGTTTTATGTTACGGCGTTGTAACATAAAACCCATAACTACTGACTTTCAGTTTACGGTATGGATCTTGAAGGTATAGGCTGTACCACTCACTTTTTGGCCTCCCAGGCAAACTCGTATACCGGCGCAAAGGAAGTCCCATTGAAAAAGGACTTTTGGAAAGCTGCGGTAGTTACGTTGCGGCCAAAAAAAGTGTGCGGTACAGATATACCTGCAAAACTCGTAATACCAGCGGTAGTGAAAGAGAGCCATAACGATGCTTTTTCACGGCAAAACTCGTAATCTAGCCGATTGTCTTCTTTATACACAGTTGGACATTTATTCAATACCAGGAAAGATGCGACCCTTTATTGCAAAGATATAAATATGCAGATTTTAGACCTTTTAAAACAAATATTTTTAGCCACACACACAAAATTTACCTTGTGAAAAGAAAAAAAGAAAAAGAAGACCTAAATAAATATCCGGCACAGGCGTTTGTGCTTTAGAATAATAGGGGAAATATTGTTTGGGGGGGGGGGGGGAATGGAAAAAGACTTCTGGGGTTTCATAAAAACATAATTTATGCTTACCTGATAAATTTATTTCTCTTGTAGTGTATCCAGTCCACGGATCATCCATTACTTATGGGATATTAACTCCTCCCCAACAGGAAGTGCAAGAGGATTCACCCAGCAGAGCTGCTATATAGCTCCTCCCCTAACTGCCATTACCAGTCATTCGACCGAAAACATGCAGAGAAAGGAAAACCATAGGGTGCAGTGGTGACTGTAGTTTAATGGAAAAATTACCTGCCTTAAAGTGACAGGGCGGGCCGTGGACTGGATACACTACAAGAGAAATAAATTTATCAGGTAAGCATAAATTATGTTTTCTCTTGTTAAGTGTATCCAGTTCACGGATCATCCATTACTTATGGGATACCAATACCAAAGCTAAAGTACACGGATGACGGGAGGGACAGGCAGGCTCTTTATACGGAAGGAACCACTGCCTGAAGAACCTTTCTCCCAAAAACAGCCTCCGAAGAAGCAAAAGTGTCAAATTTGTAAAATTTGGAAAAAGTATGAAGAGAAGACCAAGTTGCAGCCTTGCAAATCTGTTCAACAGAAGCCTCATTCTTAAAGGCCCAAGTGGAAGCCACAGCTCTAGTAGAATGTGCTGTAATTCTTTCAGGAGGCTGCTGTCCAGCAGTCTCATAGGCTAACCGTATTATGTTACGAAGCCAAAAGGAGAGAGAGGTAGCCGAAGCTTTTTGACCTCTCCTCTGACCAGAATAAACGACAAACAGGGAAGACGTTTGTCGAAAATCCTTAGTTGCCTGTAGATAAAATTTCAGGGCACGGACTACATCTAGATTGTGTAGCAGACGTTCCTTTTTCGAAGAAGGATTAGGGCACAAAGATGTAACCACAATCTCTTGATTGATATTCCTGTTAGTGACCACCTTAGGTAGGAACCCAGGTTTAGTACGCAGAACTACCTTGTCTGAATGAAAAATCAGATAAGGAGAATCACAATGTAAGGCAGATAACTCAGAGACTCTTCGAGCCGAGGAAATCGCCATTAAAAACAGAACTTTCCAAGATAACAACTTGATATCAATGGAATGAAGGGGTTCAAACGGAACCCCCTGTAAAACATTAAGAACTAAGTTCAAACTCCATGGTGGAGCAACAGTTTTAAACACAGGCTTGATCCTAGCTAAAGCCTGACAAAAAGCTTGAACGTCCGGAACTTCTGACAGACGTTTGTGTAAAAGAATGGACAGAGCTGAAATCTGTCCCTTTAAGGAACTAGCGGATAAACCCTTTTCTAAACCTTCTTGTAGAAAAGACAATATCCTCGGAATCCTAACCTTACTCCATGAGTAACTCTTGGATTCGCACCAATATAAGTATTTGCGCCATATCTTATGGTAAATCTTTCTGGTAACAGGCTTCCTAGCCTGTATTAAGGTATCAATAACTGACTCAGAAAAACCACGTTTTGATAAAATCAAGCGTTCAATTTCCAAGCAGTCAGCTTCAGAGAAATTAGATTTTGATGTTTGAAGGGACCCTGGATCAGAAGGTCCTGTTTCAGAGGTAGCGACCAAGGTGGACAGGATGACATGTCCACTAGATCTGCATACCAAGTCCTGCGTGGCCATGCAGGCGCTATTAGAATCACTGATGCTCTCTCCTGTTTGATTCTGGCAATCAATCGAGGAAGCATCGGGAAGGGTGGAAACACATAAGCCATCCCGAAGGTCCAAGGTGCTGTCAAAGCATCTATCAGAACCGCTCCCGGATCCCTGGATCTGGACCCGTAACGAGGAAGCTTGGCGTTCTGTCAAGACGCCATGAGATCTATCTCTGGTTTGCCCCAACGTCGAAGTATTTGGGCAAAGACCTCCGGATGAAGTTCCCACTCCCCCGGATGAAAAGTCTGACGACTTAAGAAATCCGCCTCCCAGTTCTCCACTCCCGGGATGTGGATTGCTGACAGGTGGCAAGAGTGAGACTCTGCCCAGCGAATTATCTTTGATACTTCCATCATTGCTAGGGAGCTTCTTGTCCCTCCCTGATGGTTGATGTAAGCTACAGTCGTGATGTTGTCCGACTGAAACCTGATGAACCCCCGAGTTGTTAACTGGGGCCAAGCCAGAAGGGCATTGAGAACTGCTCTCAATTCCAATGTTTATTGGTAGGAGACTCTCCTCCTGATTCCATTGTCCCTGAGCCTTCAGAGAATTCCAGACAGCGCCCCAACCTAGTAGGCTGGCGTCTGTTGTTACAATTGTCCAGTCCGGCCTGCTGAATGGCGTCCCTCTGGACAGATGTGGCCGAGAAAGCCACCATAGAAGAGAATTTCTGGTCTCTTGATCCAGATTCAGAGTAGGGGACAAGTCTGAGTAATCCCCATTCCACTGACTTAGCATGCACAATTGCAGCGGTCTGAGATGTAGGCGTGCAAAGGGTACTATGTCCATTGCTGCTACCATTAAGCCGATCACCTCCATGCATTGAGCTACTGATGGGTGTTGAATGGAATGAAGGACACGGCATGCATTTTGAAGCTTTGTTAACCTGTCTTCTGTCAGGTAAATCTTCATTTCTACAGAATCTATAAGAGTCCCCAAGAAGGGAACTCTTGTGAGTGGAAAGAGAGAACTCTTCTTTTCGTTCACCTTCCATCCATGCGACCTTAGAAATGCCACTACTAACTCTGTATGAGACTTGGCAGTTTGAAAGCTTGAAGCTTGTATCAGAATGTCGTCTAGGTACGGAGCTACCGCAATTCCTCGCGGTCTTAGTACCGCCAGAAGAGCACCCAGAACCTTTGTGAAGATTCTCGGAGCCGTAGCCAATCCGAATGGAAGAGCTACAAACTGGTAATGCCTGTCTAGAAAGGCAAACCTTAGATACCGGTAATGATCTTTGTGAATCGGTATGTGAAGGTAAGCATCCTTTAAATCCACTGTGGTCATGTACTGACCCTTTTGGATCATGGGTAAAATTGTCCGAATAGTCTCCATTTTGAACGATGGAACTCTTAGGAATTTGTTTAGGATCTTTAAATCCAGGATTGGCCTGAAAGTTCCCCCTTTTTTGGGAACCACAAACAGATTTGAGTAAAACCCTTGTCCCTGTTCCGACCGTGGAACTGGATGGATTACTCCCATTAATAAAAGCTCTTGTACGCAGCGTAGAAACGCCTCTTTATTTGGTTTGTTGACAACCTTGACAGATGAAATCTCTCTCTTGGGGGAGAGTATTTGAAGTCCAGAAGGTATCCCTGAGATATTATCTCTAGCGCCCAGGGATCCTGGACATCTCTTGCCCAAGCCTGGGCGAAGAGAGAATGTCTGCCCCCCACTAGATCCGTTCCCGGATCGGGGGCCCTCAATTCATGCTGTTTTAGGGGCACCAGCAGGTTTCCTGGCCTGCTTGCCCTTGTTCCAGGACTGGTTAGGTCTCCAGCCTTGTCTGTAGCGAGCAACAGATCCTTCTTGTTTTGGAGCAGAGGAAGTTGATGCTGCTCCTGCTTTGAAATTCCGAAAGGAACGAAAATTAGATTGTCTAGCCTTAGGTTTGGCTCTGTCTTGAGGCAGGGCATGGCCTTTACCTCCTGTAATGTCAGCGATAATTTCTTTCAATCCGGGCCCGAATAAGGTCTGCCCTTTGAAAGGTATATTAAGTAATTTAGACTTAGAAGTAACGTCAGCTGACCAGGATTTTAGCCACAGTGCTCTGCGCGCCTGAATGGCGAATCCGGAATTCTTAGCCGTAAGCTTAGTTAAATGTACTACGGCATCTGAAATAAATGAGTTAGCTAACTTAAGAGCTTTAAGCCTGTGTGTAATCTCATCTAATGGAGCTGATTCAAGTGTCCCTTCCAGAGACTCAAACCAAAATGCTGCTGCAGCCGTGACAGGCGCAATGCATGCAAGGGGTTGCAATATAAAACCTTGTTGAACAAACATTTTCTTAAGGTAACCCTCTAACTTTTTATCCATTGGATCTGAAAAGGCACAGCTATCCTCCACCGGGATAGTGGTACGCTTAGCTAAAGTAGAAACTGCTCCCTCCACCTTAGGGATCGTTTGCCATAAGTCCCGTGTGGTGGTGTCTATTGGAAACATCTTTCTAAATATCGGAGGGGGTGAGAACGGCACACCGGGTCTATCCCACTCCTTAGTAACAATTTCAGTAAGTCTCTTAGGTATAGGAAAAACGTCAGTACTCGACGGTACCGCAAAATATTTATCCAACCTACACATTTTTTCTGGTATTGCAACTGTGTTACAATCATTCAGAGCCGCTAACACCTCCCCTAGTAATACACGGAGGTTTTCCAGCTTAAATTTAAAATTTGAAATATCTGAATCCAATCTGTTTGGATCAGAACCGTCAGCCGCAGAATGAAGCTCTCCGTCCTCATGTTCTGCAAGTTGTGACGCAGTATCTGACATGGCCCTAACATTATCAGCGCACTCTGTTCTCACCCCAGAGTGATCACGCTTACCTCTTAGTTCTGGTAATTTAGCCAAAACTTCAGTCATAACAGTAGCCATATCCTGTAATGTGATTTGTAATGGCCGCCCAGATGTACTCGGCGCCACAATATCACGCACCTCCCAAGCGGGAGATGCAGGTACTGACACGTGAGGCGAGTTAGTCGGCATAACTCTCCCCTCGTTGTTTGGTGAAATGTGTTCAATTTGTACAGATTGACTTTTATTTAAAGTAGCATCAATACAGTTAGTACATAAATTTCTATTGGGCTCCACTTTGGCATTAGCACATATAGCACAGATGTCTTCCTCTGAATCAGACATGTTTAACACACTAGCAAATAAACTAGCAACTTGGAAATACTTTTCAAGTAATTTACTATAATATGAAAACGTACTGTGCCTATAAGAAGCACAGAAAGAGTTATGACAGTTGAAAGTTAATAAACTGAAAGGTTATAGCATCAAATCTTTGTAAAAAACACAATTTTAGCAAAGGCTTGTTCCATTAGCGAAGGATAACTAACCCTGATAGCAGAAAAAAAAGTTACAGAAATAAACGTTTTTTATCACAGTCAACTACAATCTCACAGCTCTGCTGTGAATGATTACCTCCCTCAAAACAAGTTTTGAAGACCCCTGAGTTCTGTAGAGATGAACCGGATCATGCAGGAAATACAATGAGCTTCTGACTGAATTTTTTGACCTCCCCCTCACACACAACAGTTAGAGAGATCAGTAAACTGTCATAAATTAAATAAAACAACTGCCAAGTGGAAAAAATAATGCCCAAAACATTTTATTCACCCAGTACCTCAGAAAATGAAACGATTTTACATGCCAGCAAAAAACGTTTAACATAAATTAAGTGTTATTAAAGAGCCTGTTGCCAGTCCCTGCAAATTAGGCTAAAGTCTTATGCACACAGTATAATTCCAGTGAAGTGCCATTCCCCAGAATACTGAAGTGTAAAATATACATACATGACAGCCTGATACCAGATGCTGCTACTGCATTTAAGGCTGAGTTTACATTATATCGGTATGGCAGAATTTTCTCATCAATTCCATTGTCAGAAAATAATAAGCTGCTACATACCTCTTTGCAGATTAATCTGCCCGCTGTCCCCTGATCTGAAGTTTACCTCTCCTCAGATGGCCGAGAAACAGCAATATGATCTTAACTACGCCGGCTAAAATCATAGTAAAAACTCAGGTAGATTCTTCTTCAAATTCTACCAGAGAAGGAATAACACACTCCGGTGCTATTATAAAATAACAAACTTTTGATTGAAGGTATAAAACTAAATATAATCACCATAGTCCTCTCACACATCCTATCTAGTCGTTGGGTGCAAGAGAATGACTGGTAATGGCAGTTAGGGGAGGAGCTATATAGCAGCTCTGCTGGGTGAATCCTCTTGCACTTCCTGTTGGGGAGGAGTTAATATCCCATAAGTAATGGATGATCCGTGGACTGGATACACTTAACAAGAGAAAGTAGGAATTAGAACGGTCTTGTGTTATTTGCACACAGTCAAGTTTATATAACTTGAATCTAATTCCCAAATATAAATAGTTCCTTTAACATCTGATTTTTGTGAATTCAAATTCCAAAAGTAATACTTACAGCTAAGGCATCGAACATATGAAAGGGAGCAAAGATAAGCATAAGTTGTGCAACCAGGACAATGATCTCTCTGTAAAAATAAAACATATAATAAGGCAAATATACCAGGTTATGTAGTATACTTTATGGTAGATCTATGCATACAATGAGTGGATAGCATGTGGGTGAACTGCATCACGCATCCATAGTGGGAGAAAACAGGTGATATGAGTGGGTCAGCTTATACAGGATACCAAAAAATGCAGTCACAAAAGAAATTAGATCTTAGGCAGAGATACTAAAAACTGAAAGAGAGGGGTTTGATTAAACAAACTGAATAAAATTAAAAAAAAGTTATATGAAACTCAATTTGTTTTCTTTTATGCTTCAGATAGAGCATATAATTGTAAACAACTTTCTACTTCTAGTATCTCATTTGCTTTATTCCCTTGCTATCCTATATTGAAAACAATACCCAAGTAATTGTATCTGAATCATGAAAATAGCAGCTGCTTCTGAAATTCCCTTTAGTGTAATATAAAATGTTTATGTGTATTATACATTGCAGAATTGTTCTCCCATACATATGTTAATAATTGGCCTCAGTAGAAGTGATAAGATAATGCAAATGGATAGTGGTAAGCCTCGTCTATACCAGTAAAAGGCCCAGACTGGCTCCTCTAATTAATGAAAGTAGTGGCTGGAGTTTGGCAATTAAAAAACAAAAAGCAGCAAATGTGGTTCCTCACACTTAGCTAGATGGAACACTACTTATAACACTCAAAATATGGTCCTCAAAGTATCCTTCAAATTTACACATTGCCTTCCCCCCCCCCCCCCAACGTTTACTCCAGGAGTCACAAGTTAATATGAAGTTTATTTAACCGACACTCAGGCAACCTCAATTTGGGTCTGGAAGAGGGGAACTACAAAACTCATACAGATGCAGGGTGCAGAGTAGGCCTGTGCATTTATATAATTTGTTATGATCCGAATGCGGAAGGTGGCGGCTACTCGCAGCATTTGGCTATTTTCGGATCTACATTTATTCTTGTGAGAGTGAAACACAGAAAGATCTGGATTTGTACAGATCTTAGTGTGTTTTACTTTCACAAGAATAAATGTGGCTCATAAAAATAGCCGAATGCCGCAAGCAGCAGCCTTCTTAAGCAACAAAGATAGGCAAGGTGTCCGTACACGGGCACTGGTGTCCATGACTAGCCCTTGCAGTGTCCGCCACAATCTTTTCCTTTGAAATAATAGGAAGAAAAAAAAATATGTAGTTTGAAATAAGTTAGTGGCTTTTCAAGAGACTGCTTGCAATATTGGGTGATAAGTTACGGAATAAATAAAGCCTGAGTGAAATACTGGATGTGTATCTGCATCTGTATAACACCCAGCTCTATACAAAGACACAGTAGTGACACTGGCACATGCGTATAGCCAGACAAGAGCTGGTTATAGGGTCAGTGGTATCTGCTACAGTATAATGACACCAAGCACTATTAATAGACACAGTAGTGACACTGGCACATGCGTATAGCCAGACAAGGGCTGGTTATAGAATCAGTGTTTACTTTGTCATTATATAGTGCTGGGTGTTATTATAATGATGCAGATACCACTGACCTTATAACCAGCCCTTGTCTGGCTATACGCATGTGCCAGTGTCACTGCTGTGTCATTATATAGTGCTGGGTGTTATTATACTGATGCAGATACCACTAATCCTATAACCAGCCCTCCTCTGGCTATACCCATGAGCCAGTGTCACTACTGTGTCATTATATAGTGCTGGGTGTTATTATACTGATGCAGATGTGACACTGGCTCATGGGTATAGCCAGAGGAGGGCTGGTTATAGGATTAGTGGTATCTGCATCAGTATAATAACACCCAGCACTATATAATGACACAGTAGTGACAATGGCACATGGGTATAGCCAGAGGAGGGTTGGTTATAGGATCAGTGGTATCTGCATCAGTATAATAACACCAATCAGTATACAAAGACACAGTAGTGACACTGGCACATGGGTATAGCCAGAGGAGGACTGGTTATAGGTTTACTGGTATCTGCATCAGTATAATAACACCCAGCACTATACAAAGACACAGTAGTAACACTGGCACATGCGTATAGCCAGACAAGGGCTGGTTATAAGGTCAGTGGTATCTGCATCATTATAATAACACCCAGCACTGTATAATGACACAGTAGTGACACTGGCTCATTGGTATAGCCAGAAGTGGACTGGTTATAGGATTACTGGTATCTGCATTAGTATAACATCAAGCACTATAAAATAATGTTTTTAATTTCATATGTACCTTGGTGTACTTTGGAAAATGACCGCCACAGCCTTTGTCTGTGCATATCCCTGCTTCCGCATTTGGATCATAACGAATTATCTGAATGCACAGGCCTAGGGCAGATTAAGTGGAACAAGCCACAAATACAACAATTTTGAAAAACTGATTCTCATGTAAGTTTAAAAGGATAATTTAAAAATAGTAAAACGTCAATTATAATATGAATAATAAAAAAGACAATGCAATAGCATTAAAGGGACATAATACTCATATGCTAAATCACTTGAAACTGATATATCTGTAAAAAGCTGACAGGAAAATATCACCTGACCATCTCTATGTTAAAAAGGAAGATATTTTACCTCACAATCTCCTCAGCTCAGCGGAGTAATTTCTGTGTAATAAGTTATACTCAGCTACTGCCAAGCTGCAGGTAAAAAAAAATAATAAAAAAAATGAATAAATGAACAGCAGCCAATCAGCATCAACAGTGCTGAGGTCATGATCTCTTTTACTGTGATCTCATGAGATTTCATTTAACTCTCATGAGATTTCATAGTAAACTTCCTTTAAACTGAATAGGGAAACATGAGAGTGCACTATGGAAAGAACATGAGAGTGCACGAGGCTCAACCCCTTAGCTGTCCCGGGACAGACATACTGATTTGCTGCTTAGAAGTCCTTTACAATGGAATGTGGCTACTGAGGAACTTTTGAGATAAAATATCTTTCATTTTTACATAGAGATGTTCAGGTGATATTTTCTAGTCAGCTTTTACAGCTATGCTGCATTACTTTCAAGTGTTTCAACATTTGGGTATTATTGCCCTTTAAGTGTGAATTTTAAATGTTTTTTTTTTCTGAAAAATGTCAAAATTTGTTTCATTTTCTTTCCCCCCCTGTATCATGTGACTGTCGTTAGCCAAGCACAAAAACATAATTTATGTAAGAACTTACCTGATAAATTAATTTCTTTCATATTAGCAAGAGTCCATGAGCTAGTGACGTATGGGATATACATTCCTACCAGGAGGGGCAAAGTTTCCCAAACCTCAAAATGCCTATAAATACACCCCTCACCACACCCACAAATCAGTTTAACGAATAGCCAAGAAGTGGGGTGATAAGAAAAAAAGTGCGAAAGCATAAAAAATAAGGAATTGGAATAATTGTGCTTTATACGAAAAAATCATAACCACCACAAAAAGGGTGGGCCTCATGGACTCTTGCTAATATGAAAGAAATGAATTTATCAGGTAAGTTCTTACATAAATGATGTTTTCTTTCATGTAATTAGCAAGAGTCCATGAGCTAGTGACGTATGGGATAATGACTACCCAAGATGTGGATCTTTCCACGCAAGAGTCACTAGAGAGGGAGGGATAAAATAAAGACAGCCAATTCCTGCTGAAAATAATCCACACCCAAAACAAAGTTAATGAAAACATAAGCAGAAGATTCAAACTGAAACCGCTGCCTGAAGTACTTTTCTACCAAAAACTGCTTCAGAAGAAGAAAACACATCAAAATGGTAGAATTTAGTAAAAGTATGCAAAGAGGACCAAGTTGCTGCTTTGCAAATCTGATCAACCGAAGCTTCATTCCTAAACGCCCAGGAAGTAGAAACTGACCTAGTAGAATGAGCTGTAATCCTTTGAGGCGGAGTTTTACCCGACTCAACATAGGCAAGATGAATTAAAGATTTCAACCAAGATGCCAAAGAAATGGCAGAAGCTTTCTGGCCTTTTCTAGAACCGGAAAAGATAACAAATAGACTAGAAGTCTTTCGGAAAGACTTAGTAGCTTCAACATAATATTTCAAAGCTCTAACAACATCCAAAGAATGCAACAATTTCTCCTTAGAATTCTTAGGATTGGGACATAATGAAGGAACCACAATTTCTCTACTAATGTTGTTGGAATTCACAACCTTAGGTAAAAATTCAAAAGAAGTTGACAACACTGCCTTATCCTGATGAAAAATCAGAAAAGGAGACTCACAAGAAAGAGCAGATAATTCAGAGACTCTTCTGGCAGAAGAGATCGGCAAAAGGAACAAAACTTTCCAAGAAAGTAATTTAATGTCCAATGAATGCATGGGTTCAAAAGGAGGAGCTTGAAGAGCCCCCAGAACCAAATTCAAACTCCAAGGAGGAGAAATTGACTTAATGACAGGTTTTATACGAACCAAAGCTTGTACAAAACAATGAATATCAGGAATATTAGCAATCTTTCTGTGAAAAAGAACAGAAAGAACAGAGATTTGTCCTTTCAAGGAACTTGCGGACAAACCTTTATCTAAACCATCCTGAAGAAACTGTAAAATTCTCGGAATTCTAAAAGAATGCCAGGAAAAATGATGAGAAAGACACCAAGAAATATAAGTCTTCCAGACTCTATAATATATCTCTCTAGATACAGATTTACGAGCCTGTAACATAGTATTAATCACAGAGTCAGAGAAACCTCTTTGACCAAGAATCAAGCGTTCAATCTCCATACCTTTAAATTTAAGGATTTGAGATCCTGATGGAAAAAAGGACCTTGCGACAGAAGGTCTGGTCTTAACGGAAGAGTCCACGGTTGGCAAGAGGCCATCCGGACAAGATCTGCATACCAAAACCTGTGAGGCCATGCTGGAGCTACCAGCAGGACAAACGAGCATTCCTTCAGAATCTTGGAGATTACTCTTGGAAGAAGAACTAGAGGCGGAAAGATATAGGCAGGATGATACTTCCAAGGAAGTGATAATGCATCCACTGCCTCCGCCTGAGGATCCCAGGATCTGGACAGATACCTGGGAAGTTTCTTGTTTAGATGAGAAGCCATCAGATCTATTTCTGGAAGTTCCCACATTTGAACAATCTGAAGAAATACCTCTGGGTGAAGAGACCATTCGCCCGGATGCAACGTTTGGCGACTGAGATAATCCGCTTCCCAATTGTCTATACCTGGGATATGAACCGCAGAGATTAGACAGGAGCTGGATTCCGCCCAAACCAGAATTAGAGATACTTCTTTCATAGCCAGAGGACTGTGAGTCCCCCCCCTGATGATTGATGTATGCCACAGTTGTGACATTGTCTGTCTGAAAACAAATGAACGATTCTCTCTTCAGAAGAGGCCAAGACTGAAGAGCTCTGAAAATTGCACGGAGTTCCAAAATATTGATCGGTAATCTCACCTCCTGAGATTCCCAAACCCCTTGTGCCGTCAGAGACCCCCACACAGCTCCCCAACCTGTAAGACTTGCATCTGTTGAAATTACAGTCCAGGTCGGAAGAACAAAAGAAGCCCCCTGAAATAAACGATGGTGATCTGTCCACCACGTTAGAGAGTGTCGTACAATCGGTTTTAAAGATATTAATTGAGATATCTTTGTGTAATCCCTGCACCATTGGTTCAGCATACAGAGCTGAAGAGGTCGCATGTGAAAACGAGCAAAGGGGATCGCGTCCGATGCAGCAGTCATAAGACCTAAAATTTCCATGCAAAAGGCTACCGAAGGGAATGATTGTGACTGAAGGTTTCGACAAGCTGAAATCAATTTTAGACGTCTCTTGTCTGTCAAAGACAGAGTCATGGACACTGAATCTATCTGGAAACCCAAAAAGGTTACCCTTGTCTGAGGAATCAATGAACTTTTTAGTGAATTGATCCTCCAACCATGATCTTGAAGAAACAACACAAGTCGATTCGTATGAGATTCTGCTAAATGTGAAGACTGAGCAAGTACCAAGATATCGTCCAAATAAGGAAAAACCACAATACCCTGTTCTCTGATTACAGACAGAAGGGCACCGAGAACCTTTGTAAAAATTCTTGGAGCTGTTGCTAGGCCAAACGGCAGAGCCACAAACTGGTAATGCTTGTCCAGGAAAGAGAATCTCAGAAACTGATAGTGAGCTGGATGAATCGGAATATGCAGATATGCATCCTGTAAATCTATTGTAGACATATAATGCCCTTGCTGAACAAAAGGCAGGATAGTCCTTATAGTTACCATTTTGAATGTTTGTATCCTTACATAACGATTCAATATTTTTAGATCCAGAACTGGTCTGAAGGAATTCTCCTTCTTTGGTACAATGAAGAGATTCGAATAAAACCCCAGCCCCTGTTCCAGAACTGGAACTGGCATAATTACTCCAGCCAACTCTAGATCTGAAACACATTTCAGAAATGCTTGAGCTTTCGCTGGGTTTACTGGGACACGGGAAAGAAAAAATCTCTTTGCAGGAGGTCTTATCTTGAAACCAATTCTGTACCCTTCTGAAACAATGTTCTGAATCCAAAGATTGTGAACAGAATCGATCCAAATTTCTTTGAAAAAAACGTAGTCTGCCCCCTACCAGCTGAGCTGGAATGAGGGCTGCACCTTC
This sequence comes from Bombina bombina, assembly GCF_027579735.1. NCBI lineage: Eukaryota > Metazoa > Chordata > Amphibia > Anura > Bombinatoridae > Bombina > Bombina bombina. Next base: position 649,205,176 of record NC_069501.1, on the reverse strand, counting down.
ATGTGGACTTAGAAGCTGGCTTTGCTTTTCTAGAAGGCTTGGATTTATTCAAGACTGGAGATGGTTTCCAAACTGAAACTGCTCCTGAGGATGAAGGATCAGGCTTTTGTTCTTTGTTGAAACGAAAGGAACGAAAACGATTATTAGCCCTGTTTTTACCCGTAGATTTTTTATCCTGAGGTAAAAAAGTTCCTTTCCCACCAGTAACAGTTGAGATAATAGAATCCAACTGAGAACCAAATAATTTATTACCCTGGAAAGAAAGGGAAAGTAGAGTCGATTTAGAAGACATATCAGCATTCCAAGTTTTAAGCCATAAAGCTCTTCTAGCTAAAATAGCTAGAGACATAAACCTGACATCAACTCTGATAATATCAAAAATGGCATCACAGATAAAATTATTAGCATGCTGAAGAAGAATAATAATATCATGAGAATCCCGATGTGTTACTTGTTGCGCTAAAGTTTCCAACCAAAAAGTTGAAGCTGCAGCAACATCAGCCAAAGATATAGCAGGTCTAAGAAGATTACCTGAACACAGATAAGCTTTTCTTAGAAAGGATTCAATTTTCCTATCTAGAGGATCTTTAAACGAAGTACCATCTGACGTAGGAATAGTAGTACGTTTAGCAAGGGTAGAAATAGCCCCATCAACTTTAGGGATTTTGTCCCAAAACTCTAATCTTTCGGATGGCACAGGATATAATTGCTTAAAACGTTTAGAAGGAGTAAATGAATTACCCAAATTATTCCATTCTCTGGAAATTACTTCAGAAATAGCACCTGGAACAGGAAAAACTTCTGGAATAACTACAGGGGATTTAAAGACCTTGTCTAAACGTTTAGATTTAGTATCAAGAGGACCAGAATCCTCAATTTCTAATGCAATTAGGACTTCTTTAAGTAAAGAACGAATAAATTCCATTTTAAATAAATATGAAGATTTATCAGCATCAACCTCTGAGACAGAGTCCTCTGAACCAGAAGAATCATTAGAATCAGAATGATGATGTTCATTTAAAAATTCATCTGGATAAAGAGAAGTTTTAAAAGATTTTTTATATTTACTAGAAGGAGGAATAACAGACATAGCCTTCTTAATGGGTTCAGAAACAAAATCTCTTATGTTATCAGGAACACTCTGAACATTAGATGTTGAGGGAACTGCAACAGGTAATGGTACTTTACTAAAGGAAATACTTTCTGCATTAACAAGTTTGTCATGACATTTAATACAAACAACAGCTGGAGGAACAACTACCAAAAGTTTACAGCAGATACACTTAGCTTTGGTAGTTCCAGCACCAGGCAGCGATTTTCCTGAAGTTTCTTCTGACTCAGATGCAACGTGAGACATCTTGCAATATGTAAGAGAAAAAACAACATATAAAGCAAAATTGATCAAATTCCTTAAATGACAGTTTCAGGAATGGGAAAAAATGCCAAAGAACAAGCTTCTAGCAACCAGAAGCAATGAAAAATGAGACTTAAATAATGTGGAGACAAAAGCGACGCCCAAATTTCTTTAGCGCCAAATAAGACGCCCACATTATTTGGCGCCTAAATGCTTTTGGCGCCAAAAATGACGCCACATCCGGAACGCCGACATTTTTGGCGCAAAAGAACGTAAAAAAATATGACGCAACTTCCGGCGACACGTATGACGCCGGAAACGGAAAATATTTTTTGCGCCAAAAAAGTCCGCGCCGAGAATGACGCAATAAAATGAAGCATTTTCAGCCCCTGCGAGCCTAACAGCCCACAGGGAAAAAGTCAAATTTTAAGGTAAGAAAAAATGATTGATTCAAATGCATTATCCCAAATATGAAACTGACTGTCTGAAAAAAGGAATGTTGAACATCCTGAGTCAAGGCAAATAAATGTTTGAATACATATATTTAGAACTTTATAAAAAAGTGCCCAACCATAGCTTTAGAGTGTCACAGAAAATAAGACTTACTTACCCCAGGACACTCATCTACATGTTTGTAGAAAGCCAAACCAGTACTGAAACGAAAATCAGCAGAGGTAATGGTAAATATATAAGAGTATATCGTCGATCTGAAAAGGGAGGTAAGAGATGAATCTCTACGACCGAAAACAGAGAACCTATGAAATAGACCCCGTAGAAGGAGATCATTGCATTCAAATAGGCAATACTCTCCTCACATCCCTCTGACATTCACTGCACGCTGAGAGGAAAACCGGGCTCCAACCTGCTGCGGAGCGCATATCAACGTAGAATCTAGCACAAACTTACTTCACCACCTCCATAGGAGGCAAAGTTTGTAAAACTGATTTGTGGGTGTGGTGAGGGGTGTATTTATAGGCATTTTGAGGTTTGGGAAACTTTGCCCCTCCTGGTAGGAATGTATATCCCATACGTCACTAGCTCATGGACTCTTGCTAATTACATGAAAGAAAACATAATTTATGTAAGAACTTACCTGATAAATTCATTTCTTTCATGTAATTGGCAAGAGTCCATGAGCTAGTGACGTATGGGATATACAATCCTACCAGGAGGGGCAAAGTTTCCCAAACCTCAAAATGCCTATAAATACACCCCTCACCACACCCACAATTCAGTTTAACTAATAGCCAAGTAGTGGGGTGATAAAGAAAGGAGTAAAAAGCATCAGAGGAATCTGGAAATAATTGTGCTTTATACAAAAAAAATCATAACCACCATAAAAAGGGTGGGCCTCATGGACTCTTGCCAATATGAAAGAAATGAATTTATCAGGTAAGTTCTTACATAAATTATGTTTTCTTTCATGTAATTGGCAAGAGTCCATGAGCTAGTGACGTATGGGATATCAAATACCCAAGATGTGGAACTCCACACAAGAGTCACTAGAGAGGGAGGGATAAAAATAAACAACAGCCATATGCTGAAAAATTAATCCACAACCCAAAAACAGAATTTATGTTTACCTGATAAATTACTTTCTCCAACGGTGTGTCCGGTCCACGGCGTCATCCTTACTTGTGGGATATTCTCTTCCCCAACAGGAAATGGCAAAGAGCCCAGCAAAGCTGGTCACATGATCCCTCCTAGGCTCCGCCTACCCCAGTCATTCGACCGACGTAAAGGAGGAATATTTGCATAGGAGAAACCATATGATACCGTGGTGACTGTAGTTAAAGAAAATAAATTATCAGACCTGATTAAAAAACCAGGGCGGGCCGTGGACCGGACACACCGTTGGAGAAAGTAATTTATCAGGTAAACATAAATTCTGTTTTCTCCAACATAGGTGTGTCCGGTCCACGGCGTCAACCTTACTTGTGGGAACCAATACCAAAGCTTTAGGACACGGATGAAGGGAGGGAGCAAATCAGGTCACCTAAATGGAAGGCACCACGGCTTGCAAAACCTTTCTCCCAAAAATAGCCTCAGAAGAAGCAAAAGTATCAAACTTGTAAAATTTGGTAAAAGTGTGCAGTGAAGACCAAGTCGCTGCCCTACATATCTGATCAACAGAAGCCTCGTTCTTGAAGGCCCATGTGGAAGCCACAGCCCTAGTGGAATGAGCTGTGATTCTTTCAGGAGGCTGCCGTCCGGCAGTCTCATAAGCCAATCTGATGATGCTTTTAATCCAAAAAGAGAGAGAGGTAGAAGTTGCTTTTTGACCTCTCCTTTTACCAGAATAAACAACAAACAAGGAAGATGTTTGTCTAAAATCCTTTGTAGCATCTAAATAGAATTTTAGAGCGCGAACAACATCCAAATTGTGCAACAAACGTTCCTTCTTTGAAACTGGTTTCGGACACAAAGAAGGCACGACTATCTCCTGGTTAATGTTTTTGTTAGAAACAACTTTCGGAAGAAAACCAGGTTTAGTACGTAAAACCACCTTATCTGCATGGAACACCAGATAAGGAGGAGAACACTGCAGAGCAGATAATTCTGAAACTCTTCTAGCAGAAGAAATTGCAACCAAAAACAAAACTTTCCAAGATAATAACTTAATATCAACGGAATGTAAGGGTTCAAACGGAACCCCCTGAAGAACTGAAAGAACTAAGTTGAGACTCCAAGGAGGAGTCAAAGGTTTGTAAACAGGCTTGATTCTAACCAGAGCCTGAACAAAGGCTTGAACATCTGGCACAGCTGCCAGCTTTTTGTGAAGTAACACAGACAAGGCAGAAATCTGTCCCTTCAAGGAACTTGCAGATAATCCTTTCTCCAATCCTTCTTGAAGAAAGGATAGAATCTTAGGAATTTTTACCTTGTCCCAAGGGAATCCTTTAGATTCACACCAACAGATATATTTTTTCCATATTTTGTGGTAAATTATTCTAGTTACAGGCTTTCTGGCCTGAACAAGAGTATCAATAACAGAATCTGAGAACCCTCGTTTTGATAAGATCAAGCGTTCAATCTCCAAGCAGTCAGCTGGAGTGAGACCAGATTCGGATGTTCGAACGGACCTTGAACAAGAAGGTCTCGTCTCAAAGGTAGCTTCCATGGTGGAACCGATGACATATTCACCAGATCTGCATACCAAGTCCTGCGTGGCCACGCAGGAGCTATCAAGATCACCGACGCCCTCTCCTGATTGATCCTGGCTACCAGCCTGGGGATGAGAGGAAACGGCGGGAATACATAAGCTAGTTTGAAGGTCCAAGGTGCTACTAGTGCATCTACTAGAGTCGCCTTGGGATCCCTGGATCTGGACCCGTAGCAAGGAACCTTGAAGTTCTGACGAGAGGCCATCAGATCCATGTCTGGAATGCCCCACAGTTGAGTAATTTGGGCAAAGATTTCCGGATGGAGTTCCCACTCCCCCGGATGTAATGTCTGACGACTCAGAAAATCCGCTTCCCAATTTTCCACTCCTGGGATGTGGATTGCAGACAGGTGGCAGGAGTGAGTCTCCGCCCATTGAATGATTTTGGTCACTTCTTCCTTCGCCAGGGAACTCCTTGTTCCCCCCTGATGGTTGATGTACGCAACAGTCGTCATGTTGTCTGATTGAAACCGTATGAACTTGGCCTTTGCTAGCTGAGGCCAAGCCTTGAGAGCATTGAATATCGCTCTCAGTTCCAGAATATTTATCGGTAGAAGAGATTCTTCCCGAGACCAAAGACCCTGAGCTTTCAGGGGTCCCCAGACCGCGCCCCAGCCCATCAGACTGGCGTCGGTCGTGACAATGACCCACTCTGGTCTGCGGAAGGTCATCCCTTGTGACAGGTTGTCCAGGGACAGCCACCAACGGAGTGAGTCTCTGGTCCTCTGATTTACTTGTATCGTCGGAGACAAGTCTGTATAGTCCCCATTCCACTGACTGAGCATGCACAGTTGTAATGGTCTTAGATGAATGCGCGCAAAAGGAACTATGTCCATTGCCGCTACCATCAAACCTATTACTTCCATGCACTGCGCTATGGAAGGAAGAGGAACGGAATGAAGTGTTTGACAAGAGTTTAGAAGTTTTGTTTTTCTGGCCTCTGTCAGAAAAATCCTCATTTCTAAGGAATCTATTATTGTTCCCAAGAAGGGAACCCTTGTTGACGGAGATAGAGAACTCTTTTCTACGTTCACTTTCCATCCGTGAGATCTGAGAAAGGCCAGGACTATGTCCGTATGAGCCTTTGCTTGAGGAAGGGACGACGCTTGAATCAGAATGTCGTCCAAGTAAGGTACTACTGCAATGCCCCTTGGTCTTAGTACCGCTAGAAGGGACCCTAGTACCTTTGTGAAAATCCTTGGAGCAGTGGCTAATCCGAAAGGAAGTGCCACGAACTGGTAATGCTTGTCCAGGAATGCGAACCTTAGGAACCGATGATGTTCCTTGTGGATAGGAATATGTAGATACGCATCCTTTAAATCCACCGTGGTCATGAATTGGCCTTCCTGGATGGAAGGAAGAATTGTTCGAATGGTTTCCATTTTGAACGATGGAACCTTGAGAAACTTGTTTGGGATCTTGAGATCTAAGATTGGTCTGAACGTTCCCTCTTTTTTGGGAACTACGAACAGATTGGAGTAGAACCCCATCCCTTGTTCTCCTAATGGAACAGGATGAATCACTCCCATTTTTAACAGGTCTTCTACACAATGTAAGAATGCCTGTCTCTTTATGTGGTCTGAAGACAATTGAGACCTGTGGAACCTCCCCCTTGGGGGAAGCCCCTTGAATTCCAGAAGATAACCTTGGGAGACTATTTCTAGTGCCCAAGGATCCAGAACATCTCTTGCCCAAGCCTGAGCGAAGAGAGAGAGTCTGCCCCCCACCAGATCCGGTCCCGGATCGGGGGCCAACATTTCATGCTGTCTTGGTAGCAGTGGCAGGTTTCTTGGCCTGCTTTCCCTTGTTCCAGCCTTGCATTGGTCTCCAGGCTGGCTTGGCTTGAGAAGTATTACCCTCTTGCTTAGAGGACGTAGCACTTGGGGCTGGTCCGTTTCTACGAAAGGGACGAAAATTAGGTTTATTTTTGGCCTTGAAAGACCTATCCTGAGGAAGGGCGTGGCCCTTACCCCCAGTGATATCAGAGATAATCTCTTTCAAGTCAGGGCCAAACAGCGTTTTCCCCTTGAAAGGAATGTTAAGCAATTTGTTCTTGGAAGACGCATCCGCTGACCAAGATTTCAACCAAAGCGCTCTGCGCGCCACAATAGCAAACCCAGAATTTTTCGCCGCTAACCTAGCCAATTGCAAAGTGGCGTCTAGGGTGAAAGAATTAGCCAATTTGAGAGCACGATTCTGTCCATAATCTCCTCATAAGGAGGAGAATCACTATCGATCGCCTTTTCTAGCTCATCGAACCAGAAACACGCGGCTGTAGTGACAGGGACAATGCATGAAATTGGTTGTAGAAGGTAACCTTGCTGAACAAACATCTTTTTAAGCAAACCTTCTAATTTTTTATCCATAGGATCTTTGAAAGCACAACTATCTTCTATGGGTATAGTGGTGCGTTTGTTTAAAGTAGAAACCGCTCCCTCGACCTTGGGGACTGTCTGCCATAAGTCCTTTCTGGGGTCGACCATAGGAAACAATTTTTTAAATATGGGGGGAGGGACGAAAGGTATACCGGGCCTTTCCCATTCTTTATTTACAATGTCCGCCACCCGCTTGGGTATAGGAAAAGCTTCTGGGGGCCCCGGGACCTCTAGGAACTTGTCCATTTTACATAGTTTCTCTGGGATGATCAAATTCTCACAATCATCCAGAGTGGATAACACCTCCTTAAGCAGAGCGCGGAGATGTTCCAACTTAAATTTAAATGTAATCACATCGGGTTCAGCTTGTTGAGAAATTTTCCCTGAATCTGAAATTTCTCCCTCAGACAAAACCTCCCTGGCCCCCTCAGACTGGTGTAGGGGCATTTCAGAACCATTATCATCAGCGTCCTCATGCTCTTCAGTATCTAAAACAGAGCAGTCGCGCTTACGCTGATAAGTGGGCATTTTGGCTAAAATGTTTTTGATAGAATTATCCATTACAGCCGTTAATTGTTGCATAGTAAGGAGTATTGGCGCGCTAGATGTACTAGGGGCCTCCTGAGTGGGCAAGACTGGTGTAAACGAAGGAGGGGATGATGCAGTACCATGCTTACTCCCCTCACTTGAGGAATCATCTTGGGCATCATTTTCTGTGTCACATAAATCACATCTATTTAAATGAGAAGGAACCTTGGCTTCCCCACATTCAGAACACAGTCTATCTGGTAGTTCAGACATGTTAAACAGGCATAAACTTGATAACAAAGTACAAAAAACGTTTTAAAATAAAACCGTTACTGTCACTTTAAATTTTAAACTGAACACACTTTATTACTGCAATTGCGAAAAAGTATGAAGGAATTGTTCAAAATTCACCAAAATTTCACCACAGTGTCTTAAAGCCTTAAAAGTATTGCACACCAAATTTGGAAGCTTTAACCCTTAAAATAACGGAACCGGAGCCGTTTTTATCTTTAACCCCTTTACAGTCCCTGGTATCTGCTTTGCTGAGACCCAACCAAGCCCAAAGGGGAATACGATACCAAATGACGCCTTCAGAAAGTCTTTTCTATGTATCAGAGCTCCTCACACATGCGACTGCATGTCATGCTTCTCAAAAACAAGTGCGCAATACCGGCGCGAAAATGAGGCTCTGCCTATGATTAGGGAAAGCCCCTAGAGAATAAGGTGTCCAAAACAGTGCCTGCCGATAATATTTTACAAAATACCCAGATTAAATGATTCCTCAAGGCTAAATATGTTTATATATGAATCGATTTAGCCCAGAAAATGTCTACAGTCTTAACAAGCCCTTGTGAAGCCCTTATATACTGTCTGTAATAAAAATGGCTTACCGGATCCCATAGGGAAAATGACAGCTTCCAGCATTACATCGTCTTGTTAGAATGTGTCATAGCTCAAGCAGCAAAAGTCTGCTCACTGTTCCCCCAACTGAAGTTAATTCCTCTCAACAGTCCTGTGTGGAACAGCCATCGATTTTAGTAACGGTTGCTAAAATCATTTTCCTCTTACAAACAGAAATCTTCATCTCTTTTCTGTTTCAGAGTAAATAGTACATACCAGCACTATTTTAAAATAACAAACTCTTGATTGAATAATAAAAACTACAGTTAAACACTAAAAAACTCTAAGCCATCTCCGTGGAGATGTTGCCTGTACAACGGCAAAGAGAATGACTGGGGTAGGCGGAGCCTAGGAGGGATCATGTGACCAGCTTTGCTGGGCTCTTTGCCATTTCCTGTTGGGGAAGAGAATATCCCACAAGTAAGGATGACGCCGTGGACCGGACACACCTATGTTGGAGAAATATAAGTTATTCTCAATGAAGAAAAGAAAAAAACTTAAAACAGCAGCAGAAGAATCAAACTGAAACAACTGCCTGAAGAACTTTTCTACCAAAAACTGTTTCTGAAGAAGCAAAAATATTAAAATGGTAGAAGTAAATGTATGTAAAGAAGACCAAATTGCCGCTTGCAAATTTGAACAACTGAAGCTTCATTCTTAAAAGCCCATGAAGTGGCGATTGATCTAGTAGAATGAGCTGAAATTCTCTGAAGTGAGGCTTAACCCGACTCCAATAAACTTGAAGAATCAAAAAGCTTTAATCAACAAACCAAGGAAATAGCAGAAGTTTTTCTGACCTTTCCTAGGACCAGAAAATATAACAAATAGACTTGAAGTTTTGCTTAGTAGCTTAAATATAATATTTCAAAGCTCTCACCACATCCAAAGAATGAAAAGATCTTTTCCAAAGAATTCTTAGGATTAGGACACAAGGAAGGAACAACAATTTCTCTACTAATGTTTTTAGAATTCACAACCTTAGGAAAAAATAGAAATGAAGTCCGCAAAACCGCCTTATCCTGATGAAAAATCAGAAAAGGAGATTCACAATAAAAAGCAGATAGCTCAGAAACTCTTCTAGCAGAAGAGATGACCAAAAGGAACAATACTTTCCAAGAAAGTAGTAAAATGTCCAAAGAATGCATAGGCTCAATATGGAGGAGCCCTGTAAAGCCATCAAAACCAAATTAAGACTCCAAGGAGGAGAGATTGGTTTTATGACAGGCTTAAATACAAACTAAAGCCTGTACAAAACAGTAAATATCAGGAAGTTTTAGCAATCTTTCTGTAAAAGAAACAGAAAGAGCAGAGATTTGTCCCTTCAAGGAACTTGCAGACAAAACCTTATCCAAACCATCCTGAAGAAACTGAAAAAAATTCTTGCAACTCTAAAAGAATGCCAAGAGAAATTATGAGAAGAATACCATAAAATGGAGGTCTTCCAAACTCAATAATAAATCTTTCTAGAGATAGATTTTCGAGCTTGTAACATAGTATTAATCACTGAGATAGAGAAACCTCTATGACTTGGCACTAAACGTTCAATTTCCATACCTTCAAATTTAATGATTTGAGATCCTGATGGAAAAACGGACATTGAGACAGTAGGTCCGGCCTTAACGGAAATGGCCAAGGTTGGCAACTGGACATTCGAACAAGATCCGCATACCAAAACCTGTGGGGCCATGCTGGAGCCACCAGCAACAAACGATTGTTCCATGATGATTCTGGAAATCACTCTTGGAGGAAGAACTAGAGGCGGGAAAAAATAAGCAGGATAATAACACCAAGGAAGTGTCAGCGTACCCACTGCTTCCGCCTGAAAATCCCTGAACCTGGACAGGCATCTGGGAAGTCTCCTGTTTAGATGAGAAGCCATCAGATCCATCTGTGGAAGACCCCATATCTTGAATAATCTGAGAAAACACATCTGGATAGAGGAATCACTCCCCAGGATGTAAAGTCTGATGGCTGAGATAATCCGCCTACCAATGTCTATATCTGGGATATGCACAGCAGAAATTAGACAGAAGCTGGATTCCGCCCAAGCAAGTATCCGAGATCCTTCATCATAGCTTGTGGACTGTGAGTCCTACCCTGTTGATTGACAAATGTCACTGTATGCGATATTGTCTGTTTGAAAATAAATGAACAGTTCTCTCTTCAACAAAGGCCAAAACTGAAGAGCTCTGCGAATACCACAGAGATCTAAAATATTGATTGGTAATCTCGCCTCTTGAGATTTCCAAAACCCCTTGTGCTGTCAGAGATCCCAAAACAGTTCCCCAACCTGAAAGACTTGCATCTGTAGAGATCATAGTCCAGGCTAGCCGAACAAAGAAGCCCCTTGAACTAAACACTGGTGATTTACCACCACGTCAGAGATTGTCAAATATTGGGATTTAAGGATATTAATTGAGATATCTTAATATAATCCCTGCACCATGGATTGCAGCAAACAAAGCTGGAGAGGTCTCATGTGAGATTGAGCAAAGGGAAATGCGTCCAATGCTGCAGTCATGAGACCTAAATTTTCCATGCACATAACCACTGAAGGAAAAGACTGAGACTGAAGGTGCAGACAGACTGCAACCACTTTCAAACGTCTCTTGTCTGTTAGAGACAGAGTCATGGACACTGAATCTATCTGGAAACCTAAAAAAGGTGACCCTTAGTCTGAGGAATCAAGAAACTCTTTGGTAAATTGATCCTCCAACCATGTTTCCGAAGAAACAACACTGGTTAATTAGTGTGAGATTCTGCACAACGGAGGACTGAGCTAGTACCAATATCATCCAAATAAGGAAACACCGCAATACCCTGCTCTCTGGTTTCCATAAAGCAGGGCACCAAAAACTTTTTTTTAAAAAAAGATTCTTTGAGCGGCTGCTTATCATAAAATGGAAAAGCAATGAATTGGTAACACTTGTCTAGAAAAGAGAATCTCAGGAACTGATAATGATCTGAATGAATCAGAATATACATCCTGCAATTCAATATGGACCTAAAATGTCCTTGCTGAATAAAAGGCAAAATAGTCCTTAAAGACACCATTTGAAAATTGGTATTCTTACATAACGATTCAAAATCTTCAGATCCAGAATTGGTCTGAATGAGATTTCCTTCTTTGAAACAAAGAATAGATTTGAATAAAAAAAAAAAACAGACCTTGTCCCTGAAAAGGAACTGGCATGACTACCCCTGAAACTCCAGGTCTGAAACACACCTCAGGAAAGCCTGAGCTTTAACTGGATTTGCTGGGATACGTGAGAGAAAAACATCTTCTCACAGGAGGATTTATTCAGAATCCTATTCGAAACCCCTGAGAGACAATACTCTGAAACCATTGATTTGGACCGAATTATCCCAAATTTTCTTGAAAAAAACCTTAATCTGCCACTTACCAGTTGAGCAGGAATGAGAGTCACACCTTCATGCGGACTTAGGGGCTGGCTTTTTGGTTTCTTAAATGGGTTGGATTTATTCCATTTAAAGAAGGTTTCCAAATGGAAACAGATTCCATAGGGAAGGATTAGGTTCTTGTTCCTTATTGAAAAAAAGAACGAAAACAATTTAGAAGCTTAATATTTACCTTTAGGTCTCTTATTACCTTGGAAAGAAGAAATAGCAATCTAGACTTAAAAAGTCATAACAACAATCCAAGATTTAAGCCTCAAACTCTTGTAGCTAAGAATAGCTATAGACATAGATCTAACATCAATCTTGATGATATAAAAAAATGGCATCAGAACTGATTAGTATGTTGCAGAAAGCGAACAATACTAAATAAATCAAAATCCAATTCTTCTTGCGCTAAATCTCCAACAAAAAAGTTGATGCAGCTGCAACATCAGCCAAAGAAAATGCAGGCCTGAGAAGACCTGAATATAAATAAGTTTTCCTTAGATAAGTTCTTTTAGGTAGGAGACTTGAATCTTAAGTACTATCTTCCATAGGAATAGAGGTACATTCAACAAGAGTAGAAATAGCCCCAACAAGTTGAGGGTCTTTTCCCAAAACTCTATAGAAATTGCTGGTAAAAAGATACAATTTTTTAAAACCTTGAAGAAGGAATAAAATAAGTACCCCGCTAATTCCATTCCTTAGAAGAGAAATAGCATCAGGAACAGAAAAAAAACCTCTGGAGCAATCACAGGAGGTTTAAAAAAAACAGAATTTACTAGTTCTAATATCAAGAGCACTAGTTTCCATGATAACCAAAATAATTAACACCTTTTTAACAAAGTACGAAAATACTTCATTTTAAATAAATAAGTAGATTTGTTAGTGTCAATATCTGAGGAAAGATCTTCTGAATCAGATAGATCCTCATCAGAAAAGGATAATTCATTACATTGTCGGTCATTTGAAATTTCATCAACCTTATGAGACGTTTTAAAAGACCTTAATAATTAGAAGGCAGAATAGCAGACAAAAGCCTTCTGAATAGAATCAGAAACAAATTCTTAAAATTTCATAGGTATAACATTCACATTAAAAGTTGAAGGAACAACAACAGTAAATGTACTATAAACTGATGGATACAATATCTGCATGTAAAAAGTTTATCATACAATGACATTCTGAAATATAATGCACTTAGCTTTAGTAGAACCGACATCAGGAAGCAAAATTCCAACAGATACTTCTGAGGCAGGATCAGATTGAGACATCTTGCAAAATGTAAAATAAAAACCAACATATAAAGCAAAATTGTCAATTTCCTTATATGACAGTTTCAGGAATGGAAATAAAAAATGCAAATGGCATAGCCCTCTGACATAGAAAAAGGCAAGAGGCAAAAGCAATGGGGCAAATAAATATTGAAAAAAATTTAGCGCCAAGTATGACGCACAACGTAACTGAAAATTTTTTTGCCGCCAACCATGTCCGGAAATGAAACACTCGCGTCACTAACAACGCAACCCTGTGTGAACTTCTTCGTCAATGAAGACGCCAGAAATGAAGAACTTGCGTCAACGGACGTGCCTTTCGCGGCAAAAAATTAGTGCGCCAAGAATGACGCAATAAAGTGTAGCATTTGGCACACCCGCGAGCCCAAGTCAGCCCGCAATTGAAACAAAGTAGTCAATTGAAAAAAAGACTAAACCCCAGGTAAGAAAAAACATAATTTATGCTTACCTGATAAATTCCTTTCTTCTGTAGTGTGATCAGTCCACGGGTCATCATTACTTCTGGGATATTACTCCTCCCCAACAGGAAGTGCAAGAGGATTCACCCAGCAGAGTTGCATATAGCCCCTCCCCTCTACGTCACCCCCAGTCATTCGACCAAGGACCAACGAGAAAGGAGGAACCAAGGGTGTAGTGGTGACTGGAGTATAATTTAAAAATAATTACCTGCCTTAAAAACAGGGCGGGCCGTGGACTGATCACACTACAGAAGAAAGGAATTTATCAGGTAAGCATAAATTATGTTTTCTTCTGTTAAGTGTGATCAGTCCACGGGTCATCATTACTTCTGGGATACCAATACCAAAGCAAAAGTACACGGATGACAGGAGGGATAGGCAGGCTCTTTTATACAGAAGGAACCACTGCCTGAAGAACCTTTCTCCCAAAAATAGCCTCCGAGGAAGCAAATGTGTCAAATTTGGAAAATTTGGAAAAAGTATGAAGCGAAGACCAAGTTGCAGCCTTGCAAATCTGTTCAACAGAGGCCTCATTCTTGAAGGCCCAAGTGGAAGCCACAGCTCTAGTAGAATGAGCTGTAATTCTTTCAGGAGGCTGCTGTCCAGCAGTCTCATAAGCTAAACGTATTATACTACGAAGCCAAAAGGAAAGAGAGGTTGCCGAAGCCTTTTGACCTCTCCTCTGACCAGAGTACACGACAAACAGAGAAGACGTTTGTCGAAATTCCTTAGTTGCCTGCAAGTAAAATTTTAGGGCACGAACTACGTCCAGATTATGTAGTAAGCGTTCCTTCTTCGAAGAAGGATTTGGACACAAAGAAGGAACAACAATCTCTTGATTGATATTCCTGTTAGTGACTACCTTGGGTAAGAACCCAGGTTTAGTACGCAGAACTACCTTATCCGAATGAAAAATCAAATAAGGAGAATCACAATGTAAGGCTGATAACTCAGAGACTCTTCGAGCCGAGGAAATAGCCATTAAAAATAGAACTTTCCAAGATAACAACTTGATATCAATGGAATGGAGGGGTTCAAACGGAACGCCCTGTAAAACGTTTAGAACAAGATTTAAACTCCATGGTGGAGCAACAGTCTTAAACACAGGCTTAATCCTCGCTAGAGCCTGACAAAAAGCCTGAACGTCTGGCACTTCTGACAGACGTTTGTGTAACAGAATAGACAGAGCTGAGATCTGTCCCTTTAATGAACTAGCAGATAACCCCTTTTCTAAACCTTCTTGTAGAAAAGACAATATCCTAGGAATCCTAACCTTACTCCAAGAGTAACCTTTGGATTCACACCAATATAGGTATTTACGCCATATTTTATGGTAAATCTTTCTGGTAACAGGCTTCCTAGCCTGTATTAAAGTGTCAATAACTGACTCAGAAAACCCACGTTTTGATAAAATCAAACGTTCAATTAACAAGCAGTCAGCTTCAGAGAAGTTAGATTTTGATGTTTGAAAGGACCCTGTATCAGGAGGTCCTGTTTCAGAGGTAGAGACCAAGGTGGACAGGATGACATGTCCACCAGGTCTGCATACCAAGTCCTGCGTGGCCATGCAGGTGCTATCAGAATCACTGATGCTCTCTCCTGTTTGATTCTGGCAATCAATCGAGGAAGCATCGGGAAGGGTGGAAACACATAAGCCATCCTGAAGTCCCAAGGTGCTGTCAGGGCATCTATTAGGACTGCTCCTGGATCTGGACCCGTAACGAGGAAGCTTGGCGTTCTGTCGAGACGCCATGAGATCTATCTCTGGTTTGCCCCAACGTCGAAGTATTTGGGCAAAGACCTCCGGATGAAGTTCCCACTCCCCCGGATGAAAAGTTTGACGACTTAAGAAATCCGCCTCCCAGTTCTCCACTCCCGGGATGTGGATTGCTGACAGGTGGCAAGAGTGAGACTCTGCCCAGCGAATTATCTTTGATACTTCCATCATTGCTAGGGAGCTTCTTGTCCCTCCCTGATGGTTGATGTAAGCTACAGTCGTGATGTTGTCCGACTGAAACCTGATGAACTCCCGAGTTGTCAACTGGGGCCAAGCCAGGAGAGCATTGAGAACTGCTCTCAATTCCAGAATGTTTATTGGCAGGAGACTCTCCTCCTGACTCCATTGTCCCTGAGCCTTCAGAGAATTCCAGACGGCACCCCAACCTAGAAGGCTGGCGTCTGTTACAATTGTCCAGTCTGGTCTGCTGAATGGCATCCCCCTGGACAGATGTGGCCGAGAAAGCCACCATAGAAGAGAATTTCTGGTCTCTTGATCCAGATTCAGAGAAGGGGACAAGTCTGAGTAATCCCCATTCCACTGACTTAGCATGCACAATTGCAGTGGTCTGAGGTGTAAGCGAGCAAATGGCACTATGTCCATTGCCGCTACCATTAAGCCGATTACCTCCATGCATTGAGCCACCGATGGGTGTTGAATGGAATGAAGGGTGCGGCAAGCACTTTGAAGTCTTGTTAACCTGTCCTCTGTCAGGTAAATCTTCATTTCTACAGAATCTATAAGAGTCCCCAGGAAGGGAACTCTTGTGAGTGGAACGAGTGAACTTTTCTTTTCGTTCACCTTCCATCCATGTGATCTTAGAAATGCCAGTACTAACTCTGTATGAGACTTGGCAGTTTGAAAGCTTGAAGCTTGTATCAGAATGTCGTCTAGGTAGGGAGCTACCGAAATTCCCCGCGGTCTTAGTACCGCCAGAAGAGCACCTAGAACCTTTGTGAAGATTCTTGGAGCTGTAGCCAATCCGAATGGAAGAGCTACAAACTGGTAATGCCTGTCTAGAAAGGCAAATCTTAGATACCGGTAATGATCTTTGTGAATCGGTATGTGAAGGTAAGCGTCCTTTAAGTCCACTGTGGTCATGTACTGACCCTCTTGGATCATGGGTAAAATTGTCCGGATAGTCTCCATTTTGAATGATGGAACTCTTAGGAATTTGTTTAGGATCTTTAAATCCAGGATTGGTCTGAAAGTTCCCTCTTTTTTGGGAACCACAAACAGATTTGAGTAAAACCCTTGTCCCTGTTCCGACCGTGGAACTGGATGGATTACTCCCATTAACAATAGTTCTTGTATGCAGCGTAGAAACGCTTCTTTCTTTGTTTGGTTTGTCGACAACCTTGACAGATGAAATCTCTCTCTTGGAGGAGAGTGTTTGAAGTCCAGAAGGTATCCCTGAGATATTATCTCTAGCGCCCAGGGATCCTGGACATCTCTTGCCCAAGCCTGGGCGAAGAGAGAAAGTCTGCCCCCCACTAGATCCGATCCCGGATCGGGGGCCCTCAATTCATGCTGTTTTAGTGGCAGTTGCAGGCTTTCTGGCCTGCTTGCCCTTGTTCCAGGACTGGTTAGGTCTCCAGCCTTGTCTGTAGCGAGCACCAGATCCTTCTTGTTTTGGAGTAGTGGAAGTTGATGCTGCTCCTGCTTTGAAATTCCGAAAGGAACGAAAATTAGACTGTCTAGCCTTAGGTTTGGCTTGGTCTTGAGGTAGGGCGTGGCCCTTACCTCCTGTAATGTCAGCGATAATTTCTTTCAAACCAGGCCCAAATAAGGTCTGTCCCTTGAAAGGTATATTAAGTAATTTGGACTTAGAAGTTACATCAGCTGACCAGGATTTTAGCCACAGTGCTCTGCGCGCCTGAATGGCGACTCCGGAATTCTTAGCCGTAAGTTTAATTAAATGTACTACGGCTTCCGAAATGAATGAATTAGATAGCTTAAGTACTCTAAGCCTGTCTGAAATGTCGTCCAGCGTAGCTGAACTAAGATTCTCTTCTAGAGACTCAATCCAGAATGCCGCTGCAGCCGTGATCGGCGCAATGCATGCAAGGGGTTGCAATATAAAACCTTGTTGAACAAACATTTTCTTAAGGTAACCCTCTAATTTTTTATCCATTGGATCTGAAAATGCACAGCTATCCTCTACCGGGATAGTGGTACGTTTAGCTAAAGTAGAAACTGCTCCCTCCACCTTAGGGACCGTTTGCCATAAATCCCGTGTGGTGGTGTCTATTGGAAACATCTTTCTAAATATCGGAGGGGGTGAGAACGGCACACCGGGTCTATCCCACTCCTTAGTAATAATTTCAGTTAGTCTCTTAGGTATAGGAAAAACGTCAGTACTTGTTGGTACAGCAAAATATTTATCCAACCTACACATTTTTTCTGGTATTGCAACTGTGTTACAATCATTCAGGGCCGCTAACACCTCCCCTAGTAAAACACGGAGGTTTTCCAGCTTAAATTTAAAATTTGAAATATCTGAATCCAATCTGTTTGGATCAGAACCGTCAGCCGCAGAATGAAGCTCTCCGTCCTCATGTTCTGCAAGTTGCGACGCAGTATCTGACATGGCCCTAACATTATCAGCGCACTCTGTTCTCACCCCAGAGTGATCCCGCTTGCCCCTTAGTTCTGGTAATTTAGCCAAAACCTCAGTCATAACAGTAGCCATATCTTGTAATGTTATTTGTAATGGCCGCCCAGATGTACTTGGCGCCGCCATTTCGCGCACGTCCCGAGCGGGAGATGCAGGTACTGTCACGTGAGGCGAGTTAGTCGGCATAACTCTCCCCTCGTTGTTTGGTGAAATTTGTTCAATTTGTACAGATTGACTTTTATTTAATGTAGCATCAATACAGTTAGTACATAAATTTCTATTGGGCTCCACCTTGGCGTTAGTACAAATAGTACAGGTCTCATCTTCTGAATCAGACATGTTTAACAAACTAGCAAATAAACTTGCAAATTGGAAATACTATACAAGTAAAATACAATGAAAAAACGAACTGTGCTTAAGAAGCACTGAATATAAATAACAGATGAAATCAATAAGCTTTGTAAAACAAAAACGCAATTTAGCAAAGGCTTGTACCCAGTAGCAAGGAATAACTAACCCTGAGGCATAAAAAGTTAAAGAATAAACGTTTTTTATCACAGTCAACTACAATCTTACAGCTCTGTTAGATTACTTCCCTCAAATTAGCTTTGAAGATCCCTGGGTTCTGTAGAGATAAACCGGAACATGCAGGAAAAAACGATGAGCTTGTGACTGAAATTTTTAATGCGTAGCAAAAGCGCCAAAAAAAGGTCCCACCCCTTCACACACAACAGTGAGAGAGATCAGAAAACTGTCATAATTAGATCCAGTAACTGCCAAGTGGAAAAATAGTGCCCAAACATTTTATTCACCCAGTACCTCAGAAAATGAAAACGATTTTACATTCCAGCAAAAACGTTTTACATAAATTAAGAGTTATTAAAAAGCCTGTTGCATTGCAATAAGGCTAAAGTCTTATATACATAGTGTAATTCCAGTGAAGTACCATTCCCCAGAATACTAAAAATGTAAATTATACATACATGATATTATGTCGGTATGGCAGGATTTTCTCATCAATTCCATTGTTAGAAAATAAAAACTGCTACATACCTCTTTGCAGAATAAACTGCCCGCTGTCCCCTGATCTGAAGTTTACCTCTCCTCAGATGGCCGAGAAACAGCAATATGATCTTAACAACTCCGGCTAAAATCATAGTAAAAAAACTCTGGTAGATTCTTCTTCAAACTCTACCAGAGAAGGAATAACACACTCTGGTGCTATTAAAAAAATAACAAACTTTTGATTGAAGAAATAAACTAAATAAAATCACCATAGTCCTCTCACACATCCTATCTAGTCGTTGGGTGCAAGAGAATGACTGGGGGTGACAGAGGGGAGGGGCTATATGCAACTCTGCTGGGTGAATCCTCTTGCACTTCCTGTTGGGGAGGAGTAATATCCCAGAAGTAATGATGACCCGTGGACTGATCACACTTAACAGAAGAAATATTTCTTAATATTAACTTCCCCAAATATGAAACTGACAGTCTGCAAAAAGGAAATACATGAACCTGACCCATGGCAAATATAAGTACAATACATATATTTAGAACTTTATATAAATGCATAAAGTGCCAAACCATAGCTGAGGTGTCTTAAGTAATAAAAACATACTTACCAAAAAGACACCCATCCACATATAGCAGATAGCCAAACCAGTACTGAAACAGTTATCAGTAGAGGTAATGGTATATGAGAGTATATCGTCGATCTGAAAAGGGAGGTAGGAGATGAATCTCTACGACCGATAATAGAGAACCTATGAAATAGACCCCCGTTAGGGAAATCATCGTATTCAATAAGTGATACTCCCTTCACATCCCTCTGACATTCGCTGTACTCTGAGAGGAATCGGGCTTCAACAATGCTGAGAAGCGCATATCAACGTAGAAATCTTAGCACAAACTTACTTCACCACCTCCATAGGAGGCAAAGGCTGTAAAAACTGAATAGTGGGTGTGGTGAGGGGTGTATTTATAGGCATTTTGAGGTTTGGGAAACTTTACCCCTCCTGGTAGGATTGTATATCCCATACGTCACTAGCTCATGGACTCTTGCCAATTACATGAAAGAAATGCATTTATGCATATACTGTGAATTCTTGCACATGCTCAGTAAAAGCTGGTGCTGCAGCAAGTATGCTTATAAAAAGATTAAAAAGTGATGGTAAATCTGAGCTAAAAATAAATTTGAGTTTCACTGATCACTTAGTAATAAAAAAGGTGCTAAACTCAACCTGTCTTTGCTGCGGCTCCTCGCTTAAGTCAGTGCTTCAGGCTGCACACGGCACAGCACTCTTTACCAATGAGGTGATGTTCCCACCTCTAAACCAATAGCTGTGCTAGCATACAGAACACTGTCAGATGACTAGCACGGCTTTCACTTTAAAGCTGGTAATGTCACCTCATTGTAAAAAGAAAAAGTGCTAAACTCTCTTCTCTTAAAGTGATCAATTAAAGTCCAGTTTATTTTTAGTGATGGTAAATCCTAGCAGGTTTTTTTTTAAAACACTTGGATTCACCATCATTTTAAGAACATTTTGATAATGAAAGTGAATTTGAAAGGTTTTTTGTTTTGTTTTTTAAATTGTGTACTATCTGAATCATGAAATTTTAATTGTGACTTTAGTGTTCCTTCAACTGGCTATTATTCTTCCATTGATAAACAGATGAACATTAGGTGGTACTCAACAACTCTTACACAATCTTACTGCTTTGTAGGCCTATGAATCTGCAAGCTGCTAAGTGAGACTGATATTTGCAGAAAATTGGATTAAATTATGTGAATACCTTTTAGAGTGAATTGTAACTATTTACTTTCCAGTGACATAGGTCAGTAAACCAATTCTCAGATTGTAGCAAATAAAAAAAAATATATATAGAGAGAAACCATTTTACTAACCTGTCAGATGTAAAGATATAAGCAATCACATCTTTCAGTCCAGCCAAAGAGACTCCAGCTAGTAGAGCAACAAACACTGTGAGAGACAAGAAGACTGACATTATTGTTTGCATTAACTTGTGCATGATTTATGAATCATGACATATGTTTTAGCATATAACAGTACAAGAACAGATGTTCTGGATTATACAAAA